>NC_052358.1:43158911-43307355 GCF_009727055.1 Benincasa hispida
CCTTCGAAAATAAGCCTTCAAAATCATCTTCCTCTCCTCCCATTTCCATTTCCATTTCTCTTCTTGTATTTCGTTTAATACAAATTATTCTCACACAACTATACTTGTTCATTACTCTACTAAATTTTTATTTTTTTAAGAATAATTATAAAATTTTATTTTATTCTTATTTATTATTTTTTTATAGATTCTAATTATTTTTTTATTTTTGTAGTTGTTGTCAGATAACAAATAACAGGAAAAAATGGTGAATGTTGTCACTTTGAAGGAAAAAAGAGAACTATTGTCGAATCTGTGAGTTGAACTTATGATATTTGAAAGTTTAGTTTATTCTTATGATATTTGATTTATTTAGTATTAACTTTGATGTTTATAGTGTTAAAATGTTTAGTTTATTGTTATGTTTAAAAAATTGATATTTATAGTTTAATACAAAAATATTGTGATAGTTAACAAGTTTAGTATAGTTTCAAAAGTTTAATATAGTTTGAAAATTTAAGTTTATTCATATGAAAAATATTGTTGGTATGTTTATTATGATAAGTTGATATTTTCTAGTATTAACTTCGAAAATATAGTTTAAAATAGTTTAAAAAGTTTAATTTAATTTAATTTTTTTATTTTGTATTAAATTTGAAAACAAATAGTTTTAAAAAGTTTACCTCATTTTAATTTGAAAAGTTTAATTTGTTGTTATTTTTTAAAATAGTTATAAAAAGTTTAATTTATTATTATGTTTAAAAATAGTTATAAAAAGTTTTAATTTATTGTTATGTTTAAAAAGTTGATGTTCATAAAACTTAAAAAATTTATGTTTATAAACTTAAAATAGTTATAAAAAGCAGGATCTCGCTCATGAGGACCTCATGAGCGAGATCCTCATTTTTTTTTATTGTATATTCAATTTCTTTTATTAAAATATTCTTTTAATTAAGTTTGTGGAATTTACTAGCCTCAAAAGAAACTTATTAAAATATTCTTTTAATTAAGTTGTACATTATTCTTTTAATTAAGTGGTACATTATTCTTCTAATTAAGTTGTACTATTTCTTTTAATTAAGTTGTATATTATTCTTCTAATTGAGAAACAAATATTTTTTTAATTGAGAAATAAATATATATTTTTTTCAGATCATGGCTTTTAACCCAGGACCTGTTGATCTCGATGTTTTGTACGACCAGTCCATTCATCGATCATCTGTTTATTGCGAGATCGTACTACTAGAGAAATATCTTGCAGGTGTCGAGAGGCAATTCTCCACGGCAATATCCCGCTCTACCCTCGAATACTACCACTACTGTACACATCTGGATTCTATGGGATTGTCAGGTTAGGATTTATTCAGTTGAACTGGCATCTGATCACAGCCTTGGTCGAGAGATGGAGCCCGAGACGCATACATTTCATATGTCTGTTGGAGAGTGCACTATCACTCTACAAGAACATAGAAGTGTTGTTGGGTTACCTTTTGACGGTGAGCCAGTCACCAGAGTGATGTACGATGACTGGTCAGAAGTTTGTCAACTGTACCTCGATGCGACCCCACCTGCCGACAAGATTAAAGGATTGAGGTTAAGTTTAATATGGTTAGGAACACAATTTCGTGAGCTCACAGATGATGCAGACGAGAAACCGTCATAAGATATGCGCGAGTATATATACTACAAATGATGGGTGGAAGTCTGTTTTCTTGATAAATCAAGTCATTTTGTTCACTTGATGTTCCTGCCACTGTTAGTTAACCTCCATGATCGGGGTGGTATTTGTGGGGTATTCGTGGGGTGGAGCATGCTTGCCATGGTTGTATAGACAACTATGCAAAGCAACAAGACCTGAGGTTCGAGAGATAGTTGGGCCTCTCATACTTTTGCAACTATGGGCTTGGGAGGGATTTCCAACAATGGCTCCACAGCTACAACATGTTAATGACGCTCAGTTAGTTGGACGAGCCTACGGTTCTCGGTATGTTGTTTTAATTCAATTTAATTTTTATATCACTGATCTAGTTAATTTAAATTCTAAATTATCGATTTAAAAATTTAGGTGGAGAGACAAATTTTGTGTGGACTAGGACAGCCATACATGTAGTCAGCCAGTATAGATACATGTTTGATCTGTTTCAACCTGAACAGGTACATTACACTGAACCTAATTGATTATTTTATACACATTTTTATTGTATTTATCTTTAATATTCTCTAATATAATATTTTATTTTCAGGTTATTTGGGAGCCGTACAAAATTATTATGCATACTTTGCCTATTTTTGTACGAATGATCAAAACATATGGCAGACGATGAGTCCTCTCAATGTTTTCACATTGGTGAGTGGCATCTTCCTGAAAGGGTGATGAGACAATTCGGTTTTCAGCAGGATATCCATCGCCGTTTAATATACTGAACCCGTACTGCATAATATTGACCTAAGGATTGGAGATTGGTTCGAAAAAGTTGACATTTGAGTGTGATGGCACTACCACAGGTTTATTGCAGGGGTTTCTCTTGAATAGTTTGACACAAGTGTCACATCCAGAATATATTCATTGGTATAATAATATCACAAGGTGCTATGTCACTCGTCCGGGAGCAGCTGTGGGTCATCTGGTAAATAGAATGAATATTATCTAATTATTTTAATTTAAATTTATTTTAAATATTGTCTGATTTTTTTTATAATTCACATAGATCAAACAACAGTAGACTCTGTGAGGTTGCGAATGATCGAACCAGGTTCTTGCTATATGTAGTGACAACCAAAGCTATATGAAGGAAATTCATTATATGTACGATATACCTATTGTTTCTCCACCAGCTCCTAGACGTAGAGGACCTGTTCGGGAAGAGGATGAGTTTGATGAGGTTGCACATAATGTGGAAGAGTTGCCCCTATGATGTAGGACATTATGACTCAGAGGCTGGTCCTTCGTCTTCATACGTGCATGGCATGGTCGGGTTGTGGAGAAGCATAATGAATATTTATATATTGAAGCGCCTGCAGAGGTACCAGAGCAACATCAAGAAGAACCCGAACAACCTCAAGTTCAAAGTCGACGACGACAACCAGCTCGAAATCGACGACGTCCGCCTTGTGGGACACATTGATTTTTGTAATTATTTTTATATAAATGAGATATTTAATTTACATTTTTTATTTTTATGAGATATATTTTTTAATTTATTCTTTTTAGAGTTTAAATAAATTAATAAAATATTTTTAGAAATTGTTTTTTATAAAATGGAAATTTTTTTAAAAAAAAAAAAAAAAAGAAAGAAAGAAAGAAGAAGAAGTGGAATGTGTAATAATTAAAAAAAAAAAAGAAAAATTTGTACGAATGACCCAAAAATTGAAGTGTACTCTCGCTCTCGCTCTCTCATAATCTCACTCTCTCAAACTCTCGCGCTCTCTCAAAATATCACTCTCTCTCATAATCTCTCTCTCTTACTCTTCCTCTTTCTTACTCTCTCCCAATACAAAATTATTTTTAACACATCAAATAATTATGAGTGTTATGACGAATTTGATTGGGAAGTTCAGTGGCAAAAAGGAGATTCATTAGCTCGTTATTTAGTCAGATTTGCCGAGATGACAGAATCTGTAAAAATTATTCAACAAGCTTTGGAAGGAATTCCAGGGGACCTTATGAAAATTTAGAAATACGATCTTTTGATAGAGGAAGGTCTCCGGAATGATAATTAAACAGACTCAAAATAATAATGTTAAATGAAGGGCAAGGTCGAGGGTTCAAAGTTCGACCTACAAATGAAAAGTGAAAGGGCAAGGTCGAGGGTTCAAAATTCGACCTACAAATGAAAAGTGAAAGGGCAAGGTCGAGGGTTCAAAATTCGACCTACCTTGGTCGAATTTTGAACCCTCGTGTTATTAAAAAAAAACAACAACAATATTTTTACAAATAGTTTGAAAACAACAATATTTTCCTAAATAGTTTTTAAAAGGATAATATCCTTTTAATTTTCCCTAGACAGTTGTTCATAAATCATAAGAGTCGTTTGGTTTAAGATTTTATAGACGTCTGGGAATAGGATGTTTGAGAATAAAATATTTGGGAATCAATGATGATTGTGTTTGATTATATATGAGAATAGAAATAGGATGTATGAGAATGTGTTATACATTTTTTATACAATTATAAAGTATAAAATTAATCAAAATTATTTTTTGTTTGTTAATTTATTTTTATTACAATAAGTTATTAAATCAATTTTAAGCTATTAAAATCTAATTAAATTTACTCACCCACCCTCCATTTTAATATGTTTATTATCAATTCAATTTTTTATATTGCACATTTATATTATCAATTTTTACTAAAAAATATTATTTTTTCCTTGTAGTTTTGTTAATTGAAGAGTTAATTAACTAATTGTTTAATGTTAATTATAAGCCTTATATATATGCAAAAGAAGTTAATATAAACTCAAACAATATTTTTAATTTTAGAAAAATAACTATAACTATATATAGAGGATCATCAATATAATGTAGATATGTATTTTTTATATATAGACATTGATTCTATATTTTGAATTTTTTATCATAGATTTATGATTTTTAATCTTTTTATTAATTTAGGTAATTAATTTTGATTAGTTTGGCATTTATTCGTTTGGAGTGATGTATTTCACTTCGTTTCTTGATTTTCCCTTGCAATTACACCATAATTTGCAATTTGTCCCTATAGTTTTGAAGTAATAATTCTTCACTAGTGGATTTCTTTTTCATCATGATCTCTATTTTAAAATTTTTTCATGTAAATATTTTTATTTTTTTATTTTTCAGTTTATTTATGAGGTAATAATGAGAAGTTTTTTTCTAACAGTCGAGTGAGACATCTGAAGATTTCAGTGTCTTTATAGACCATTATAATATTTATATCATGGATTCATTAAATACAACATATGTGTAAGATGATAATCTTAAAAAGACACAATAATATATAAGAAAAAACTTAAATTAATGGATTTTATTGACTTTAATTTTGTGTATTCAAAGATGTCCTTGGATGAATGTTCTACTTTATAAAGTAAATCAAAGCTGAAAAAATTTATATATCTACCTTAAACTTTAATCAATCTTCAACTTAGGATAGTTACATCAAACGTGAAGCCATACCCAAAATGGCCTCATGGACTATAAGTCCAATTTTTTAATAATAATTTTTTTTTAAAAAAAAATAATATAATAATTCGCTTTAAACAAAATGGTAAGGTTCATTCTTGAATAAAAAAAAGAGGAAAAAGAAAAGGAAAAGATTATGAAAGAGATTAGTGGGTCTTTTTATTTTAGGGGTATATTGACCGACCGACCTTTTTATTTGGACCCATTTTTTGCTATTTTGAAAATTTTCAACTTTTTTTTTCTTTTTTTAAAATTTAGTTTGTGGTTCCCAAAATTTCAGCCGCCGAAATGGGGGGGAAAAAAAAAAGAAAAAAAGAACAATGGGAATGAGAGTTGGAATTGACTGAGAATCTTTCGTTTGGGAAAGATATGAAAAATGTTTTTTTATTGTTCAATAATAAAAATAGATTTCATTTTAAAAACTCATCTCAATAGAACACTTCTATTATTATTATCATTATTATTATTATTATTATTATAGTTGATGTCCTTGGTTATCTTTATGGATTTTTTTAAGGCTTTCTTTATAAATCATAGTTGTAACGTTTTTTTTTTCTTTCTTTCTAGTTAATTCTAGCTCACTTTACTTTGGTTTGTTTTGTTTGTATTCTAAATAAAGAAAAAAAAAAGAATAGATATGAGAAAAGTGATATGACAGTGACAGATCTATGAAGGGGTCAGAGGGTACGTGTCCCCTCAAATTGTTACCGTTTAAATAAATATATACTAACTTTTTATTTGTTAAATACAAAAAAATTTGTAACCAATTTTAGATATAGTTACAATGGTTTTCCTTTTAAATTACCTATAAGATGTCTTTGCTCTAGAGACTAGTGAGAGGTCAAAATTTATCTTTTAGGAGATGTTTCAGGGGCTTATTTGAGCTCTCAAGTCTGAAGTTAATATGTCTATAGAGTTAGAAAGTCTGTGTTCGGGGTGTATAATTGTAATTTACTTTAGAATTAAGAAATTTGTGTTTAGGGTGCATGGTTGAATTTCATGTGATTATTTTTATTTATTTAAATTTTTGTTTTAACCCTTCAATTACACATATATTTTTCCAATTTTTAACATATAATTGAGATGTCAATTTAAGAACTTCACATTTTAGATTAGAGTTTAGTATGCATGTATGTTAGTGTTAAGAATACGATCAAAGTATTGCATCAATATCAGCTAGATAAGGGGTTGATCATAAGTATATAAGGGAGAATATTTATTACAAATGGTGCGAGACATTTTGGGTGAAACCAAAAATAAAATCATGAGGGTATAAACTACTATATAAGATGACATGAACTAATTAATAAATTCAATTTTGTATTTAAAAACACTTTTACCAATAAAATTATTTATTTTTGTTTTGTTCTTTTAGTTTATGATCGATTGAGTTGGTCGTTAAAGTTAGTCGTTGGAGATGATTGATGGAGTTGGTGGTGGAACTTGGTCACTGAAGGTGATCATCAAAGTTGGTGCCGAAGGTGATAGTCGCATCGAGTTGGACATTAAAAGTGGTCGCTGGAGATGTTGTCGAAGGTGGTTGCCAAAGTTTGGTCATGGGAGGTAGTTGTCAAAGCATGTCGCCACTGGAGTTGACCACTAGAGGTGGTCGTCAATGTAAGTCGTGGGAGTTGATTGGCGATGGCGACCTACGAGTGGAGTTATTTGTAACATTGGAGGAAGAGAGAGAGGAAAAGAAGGAGTCCATCTATTAATGTACAAGCTTCAATATTAAACGCTATTAAAGTTGGTAAAGTTGAGTTATTTAATGCTAATTTATAAAATTAGTAGGCCAAACATTGAGTTGAGTTAAAAATTCAAGTTGACGCCCACACCTTTGTAATGTAGGGATGCTGGTTCAAGTCTAGCATATGCACTTTTTTTTTCTTTTATTATTATTATTATTATATATTTATTTCCAACTTTGTGTGCAATAACTTCATACATATTTCTAATATTTTCAACATTTATCATTATTAAAATTTTCCCCACATAGCTATAAAAAAAATCCATATATATTTATATATTATTTTAATTGTATAAATGTATGTTAATTTAATCTTTTATACCTTTGAAACAGGCTGGAAAAACATAATTACATTTTAATTTTTCGCACATGTCTATTGCAATATACAAATATTTTTTAATTCTGAGTAAATTTTACGAAAATTGATTGAATGAAAAACTTAATTCTATTTAAAAAAAAAGTTTTAAAGTTACAACTTTTAATTAATATTACTTAATCATATCATATATCAATGCTTTTAAAGTTATATTTATATCATTATATGAAGGTTGATTATAAGTTTAATCCCCAAATTTTGAAATTATAACTAATAAATGTTTGAACTTTCAATTGTGATTAATAAATGCCTAACTTTCAATTGTGACTAACGAGTCAAAAAAATTGTCTAATAAAACTACAAATTTCAATTTAAATCCAATAAATATGAACAATATTAAAAATGTTTAAAAAGTAACAGTTTTATCAAACAAAATTATTTTTGTTAATTGAACCTAAATTTTAGGTCCCGTTTGGTAATCATTTGGTTTTTGTTTTTGTTTTTGGAAAATTAAGCCTATAGCATCACATTTTTTTTACAATAATTTGCATATTTTTTACGTACAATAGTTGAATTCATAGCCAAATTTCAAAAGCAAAAATAACCTTTTGAAAGTTATTTTTTTAGTTATCAAAACTTGACTTGATTTTTTTTAAAATAATTAGTGAAAAGTAGATAACAAAAAAAGAAATCTGGAGGTAGAAATAGTGTTCATAGTTAATGCATATATTAATTTTTTTAAAAAAATATGTCCATTGATATTCATTAGATAAAAAAGTTAAATTTAATGTCTAATATAACCTTTAATTTCTAACATTTTGAATATGTAAGAGATTTCTTAGACACAAAATTGATATAAAATCAAGAATTCAAGGACCTATTAGAAACTTTTCAAAGCTCAAGGAATAATATGCTATAGTTCTACTTCTATCCTTATATAAATTTGTGTCCTGTTACATGAACTTTTGCATTCGCCACTAGTGATACATGTCTTATTTACTAAACTAGTATCATTTGTTGTGAAAGGAGATCTATTGAGGGGCTTGGAGGGCGCGTGCCCACCTAAACTAGTAACGCTTTGCATATATGTATAAAAAAATCTGTAGGTATATACTTTAATATATACTATTTTGTTTTATTAAGAACAAGAGATTAGACTATGCTTCAAATGGTTAGAAGGTGCACGGCTAAACAACTAGTTGAAATTCAGTTTTGACTATAGTCTTTAAAAACTTTAGATAAATCTATAAATTATAATTTTATATCTAATAGATCTCATAAATATTAAAAATATTTAAAGATTAACCATTTCATAAGAAAAATTGTATCTAATTAAACCTTAAATATAAATCTTGTAGATACTAGATATATTGATTTTAGAAAGACGTCTAAATGTACCTATTAAACACAAAGTTGAATTTGATGTCTAATATAATATTTAATTTTTAACATTTTCATATACGTAAGAGACCTACTACATGCACAATTGATATATTAAAAATTTATTAAACATAGAAATCGATAATTCAATGAACTATTAAATTCATAGACTAGACTTCTAATCTAATATGCAAAATTGTATCTCTAATATGAAGGTATGAACTTTTTCTTGTGTAGATCGCACTGTCATTGATACTCTACAAACACCACTTTGGTCAATGGTTGGTCCCTAAACCACAACGTACCACAATGAAATGATGACGGTCATTAGTTGTGAATGGTACCAATAAAACATGAGGAATATGGGCTCGACCAATGGCATTGGAGTTGCCATTGTCCTTAAAAGAATAAAGGTGTGACATATTCCGACATGACATCCATTAATATTAAAACAGAAAAAGGATTTTTCATGTTCTTGTTTACGTGCAATAAATGCATGGACATGTGGGTCTGTCTCCCATTATAAGGAATAATAATGGGTGGACCCAAATTTTCCCTTTCTTTCTCCTAAATTTTAGTGTGTTCTGTTTTATATCCATGCTGCAAATTCCAATTGCAAAGCCAAACCTTAGACTAACTTTATAATTTTTAAAAATATTGTGTTTTCTTCTTTGCCCTTTTTGCCATTGTGGAAAGCTTTTTGGCTAAATTTAAAGGGACAAAAACACCACCAATTTGGGGATAAGTCTTTTTTTTTTTTTTTCTTTTCTTTTTCCTGTGATCTTGAAAAGATCTAGAGAGAAATACTTGTCCAATTAATCCTTGCGTTTTAGGATTACCCATTTTATAGAAGTTTTGGGTGATTGTCTTGAGTTTAGTAGTAAACTACAAGTGTGTCAATCCAAGTGATTATGTAGTAAGAAGCACCGTAGATATTGAGTTGTTCCTCTAGATCATCTTGAAATGTTATTAGTTACCTGAGAAGAGATTCCTATACTTAAGGGGAGTCTAAGTGTTTCAAGTGAAGCAGCCTTCATTTGAACACAAAAAATATTGAAGTGATATTTGAGAGGAAGTCTCACACTTAGAGAAGCTTAAGTATTCTTTATCTAAGTTAGATTGTTCATTTGTCACTGTTGAAGTTTTGTATTTATAGATAAGTGCAACATTATAAATCCTTTAATTATTTATCAATGAAATTATTTTCCTGTGGACACACTGTCCTCCAGACATAGATGGTATTACATCGAAATAAGTTATCAAACTCTGTGTTTTATTATAGGTGTTTATTTTCATGTTCTTGGAATTATAATAGCATCGTGTGTAACTTAATACATGGTGTGTCAAATAACCCTTCTTTCAACAAAAATTGATGGGTTGGCTAATATATGCGTAAAAATTGAAATGCTTATTTACCATTCAACTTCAACTTTATTAGAACGAAACAAGAATCAAATAAACCCTCAACCGGACTTATTTTCTTAATCTCACTCAAACACTTGCTGCCACACAATTGTGCTAAAAGAACTACACATTAAAAATCAAGAAACAAATTGACCCAAAAATTTTAAAGTCACAAATATATTTGGTCACATTAAATATTCGGGTCGAAACTTAGCTACAAATATAATGAACTTGTAAATCAAATCGATGGTTGGCCTCATTTTTTTTCCTTAATAAGTATTTTATTTACTTAACTATATAGGAATGAGGAACAAATTTGTGGTACCTAACCCACTCTCAAATCTCAATAGCCATCTCTTTTCAAAGTTGGTTTGCATTTAATATTTGACATTTCCTTCTCTACTACGCTACAAAACGAGTTCCTTACAGTTTTATAGGTCTTGGATATTTCTCTACCAAACAACGACACGTGTAAGCTTCCTAAAATTTGTTTGAATAGGATTTTTTTAAAAGGGTTTTTTTTTTCCTCTTATTTATTATTATTTTTTTAAGATCTTTGCTACCAATTTAGTAAAAAAAAATGTTTAGATAATTGTCTTCTAAAACTGATCTTCCATTGCTGTCTCAAAAATTTATTTTCTTTCATGATTATTCATTTTTTAGGTTAATTGAAGTTCTTTTTCTTTCAAAATTTCTTAGAAAACTAAAGTATGAGATTGCAATAATTTCGGTTTTTCATTTATTATAAGAATATTTATTATTGGGGTTGGAGAATCGAACATTCAACTTCGAAGTTAATAATGTAAATTTGATACCAATTAAGCTATACCCATTTTGACTATAAAATAATAAAGTTTTGAAACTAGCGAGAGTTTGGAGCCTATCACAACAATTTATTCACGAGTTAGTGAGATTATTAAAGAGAAGCTTGGAAAAAGATTAACAAAATCATAAAATTCATTCAAAAAATCATATAGATTAATTTAGAAGGAGATTTGAAGTCATTATTTGTTTTTTGTTTTTTTCCAAAAAACTTCATGATCTATGTTGAGTGTACCTACTTCAATGAAAGTTTTTCTTAATCGAGTGAATCTCAACTATATTAGATAGATTTCATCTGATGTCTTTGATCATATGGAGTTTTACGATAATCTCTTCTTGACATTGAGATTCAAGTTTTTTTTGTAAATTCACTACGTAATTTATATTATCGTGGTATTATTGAGAGTTTCTACTTTGTTAAGTGCCACTGCAATGTAGATCACAAGTTTGCTTCTCATATATGAAGATATCAAATGTCGTTGATTTGGCTTGAAGACAATCTTCTATGTATGATTGGACTCATTGTTAATATTGATTGACATTATTCTCAGTTATATATATAGATAGATAGATAATTGTTCTAAATAGCAAAATATATAAAAACTTAGAATATACTTAGTCGGTTGGGCACCCAATATTTTATTTTGCCTTATTTTTTCTAGGAACTAAAATATATATTATCTCATATTTAATATAAGAGAGAGACTCCACCATGTGTTCCACCATGTGCCCATATATTTTCTTATGGAAACTTTTGTGACACATGATATGACAATTTATAATGTGATCCCAATGCATTAATAACTCCTCTCTTTTTTCTTTACCCACATTTTAATGATTCTCTCGGTCGAAATAGTTTGGTAAATAATATACGATAATCAATGTCTCTTAATTAACGAATTTATTACACAATTGTATATTACAAGAATTTTTATCTCTGCCAACGTAAAAAAGCATCGACAATCTTAAGAAATGCATCGTCAGAACTTCTGCCGACATTTTTATGCATGGGCAGAAGTGCATCGACAAAACTTTTGTCCACGCATTTGATATTGCATCAACATTTCTACCAAAAAAAAATTTGTGGCCAAAAAATCATTTCTACCCACACAATGTATGTCAATTGAACGTTTTTTCTGCAAAGACGCATCTGTTTTCGCTTTTCTGTCCACGCAACTTTCTCCGTGAGCATAATACGATTTTTGCATGATATGTCGGGAGATAGTATTTTCTATTGATACAAAAATAATCGTAGATAGATCTACAATTGCCAATGTATATAAGCGTGACCATCATATATTTTTAACGACACAAAATAGCATCCGCGGAAACTTAGTCAATTTTTTTTACCCACATTTATATGTTTCGAAAACTCAATATTTTTTTTTTAAAAAAAAAAAAATTGAACAAAATATGATCAAAATTATAACAAACAAATTCAATATTATGAAAAGAAATGTATTGGAGTTTAATTCCTTAACATAAATATATCATAATAATAATAATAATAAAAAAAATAGTGTTTGTTAGCATGTTTTCCTGAGTAATTAGTTTTCAGTACACAAAATTAACAGAAAATATTAAATCGTATCTCGTTTATACATGTGAATTTTTTACATATTATTATAACAATTTTGGATAATTTTATCCATCAGTATTTTAATCTCACTCACTTTCAAGATTTGGTAACATGTTTGGGATGATTTGAAATATTAAAATCAGTTTAAGGGTTTGATTATTACAAATTCAAAATTTATAGTGAAATTACAACCATTACCATATTTTGGAGATGGTTTTTTTTCTGATTTACCTTGAATTTAATAATTTAGATGCGAGAGCAAGATTTAAGCCTCAAAATAATTTTTTACAAGAAAGATTAAACTAAACCCAAATTAAATTCAAAACATTGACCCCGTTTGGTAACCACGTCAGTTCCGTTTGATAGCTATTTTATTTTTTTGTCTTCGATTTTTGAAGAATAAGTCCATCTCTTCTCATTTTCTTACAATAATTTGTATTTTTTTTAAGTGTAAGAGTTGAATTTTTAACGAAATCTAAAAGAATTTGGTTTGCTTTTTGAAAACGCTAGTAAAAAGTAGATAACAAAGTAAGAAATTTAGAGATGGTATAGAAATATTTATATGTTTAATTTTAAAAAACTATTACTAAATGGGGTCTTAGTTTTTCGTATTTGGTTTTTAAAATTAAGCTTATAAATACTATTTCTAGTTTTCACCTCTAAATTTCTTCCTTTTTTATTTACTTTTTTACTCATGTTTTCAAAAATCAAGCCAAGTTGGTTTTTGAAAACAAAAAAAAGTAACTTTTAAAAAGTTGCTTTTGTTTTTCGAGTTTGACTAAGAATTAACCATTGCACATAAAAAAGATGCAAATCATTATAACAATAAAATAGGCTTAATCTTCAAAAATCAAAAACAAAAAACAAAATGGTTACCAAAGGAGACTTCAATAACTTTTTTTTTTAAGTTGGCTAAGAATTCAACTATTTTACTCAAGAATTGAGAAAATAAATTTATTTTTCAAAAACTGAAAACCAAATTGTAATCAAACGGGAGCTTAATATATTGAAAACTAAAGCAAAATAAATATACAAATATAAAACTCAAATACTAAAATAAATTAAAAACGGAAAAGAAAACTTCGGAAAATGTTTTAAAATGTGAAAATTAAGTGGTATGCTTTTAAAGGAAAAAAAAATTGTGGGCTAAAGGAGAAATATATTGATGAGTAAAGTGCGTATAAACTATAAAGGAACAATATAATGATGGGATGGGACCAAAAAAAAGTGAGAAAAGTACACAATGGAACATAAAGAGAATCATTCAAACTTCAAACATGCTTCAATGACCAAACAAGTAGCGGTAAATTAGAGTTCTCGTCACATTTATGATTGAAATTCAAATTAATAAAAGATAGTAAACACGAGTAACGAGTATTCGAACTTCTAACCACTTAATCAATTAATTAAAATGATCAAGTGGTGAGCTGTTCGAATATCAACTCTCGCATATTATTGATTAAAAAGAATAATAATAAATAATGATTAGTAGAGCTGGTAGCAATGATTGCTTTATCGTAAGGTCACAGATCAAACTATAATATCGATGATTGAGAGTGTTGATACAATTACTCAATTTTATTTTAAGAATTTATATAAAGTGAGAATAAATCGATAACACTAATAGGAAAGAAGTTTTTAGGAATTTGATTTTACTAACGGGTCATACAAGGTCCATAAATTAATAAGGTCAAGAAAGTTTAGCCATTAGTCACATTCAAGTCAACTAAGGATAAGATTATGAAGGGAATCCTTCAAACTTCAAAGTTGATTCAATGGTTATTAACCAAAAACAATAAAAATAAATAATAAATAATAAATAATAAATAAAAACTAACATATTAAGCCACTAAAGGGGAGAATCACTTTGGCTAAGGAGGGAAAATTCCTACTCCTCAAGAACCTTTCGTACTTGAGTGACAACGACGAACGTGAGAGAAGAAAATAACTCTGCAATTCACAACCTCAGATCTTACATCAAAAAGAGACTTATTGGTTGCCTTGTCAACAGCCTCCAAGCAATCATATTAAATCTAAGATTTGAAATATGGAGCGAGTAAATACTCTTGATGCCAAGATATACAACCATCACTTCAAGAACTTTCACCCCACAATAACATTAGAATCATTAGTCCTCCTCCCGTAGATGATTCTATAAATATTTCTAATCATTTGAAAAGTAGATCTAATAGGAGAGAAAATTGCTTTCCTATAAGTATTATAAGGGTCAAATAAACTTTAATATAGATTTTTTTTAGAATAATGTAGTAATCCATATGTATGAGAGTGTTGCATGAGTTAAGTTTCTAGTTCACTACGAACACAATTATTTTATTTTATTATTTTTATAAAAAATGAACTAAAGTCAGGGAATAAATAAAATGAAAATAAATCCATAATGTTATTGAAAAAGTGAAAGAAGTTCATAGAAAATAATTAGTTTCAACAGTTTGGTCATACAAGATCCATAGTCAAGAATAATGTGTATACAAGTCCTTTGAAAAATGAGAATATAAAAGAGAATCATTTAAACTTGAAAGTTGGTTCAATGACCAAACATGTAATGTCAAATTTGTCCTTGTCTAAATAATTCAAAATTCATCTAACAAATAAGAAGCAGACAAACAATCAAAACACTCTCAAGAAAAGGGGGAAATGTGTGACTTGACAGTGTCAAAATTGACTTTTTACTCTCTTTCTTCTTCTTTTTCTTAAAAAATAATAATAAAAATGAGAAGAAATCGAATTTCTACCTTTAAGATTGGTACTACATACTTTATGTTAATCGAGCTAGACTCATTTTGACACTTTCGACTTCTTTTTTCATCATTTATTTAAACCTCAAAGAAACTTTTATTTATATGATGGTAAAAATTTATCATGAATTAATTAATTAAAATAGTTTAAAATTATCAGATTTTTTTGTACTATATGTAAAGTGCAGAAATTGAACCTCAATATTAAAAATTTTGTGTTAGTTGAATTATACTCATAAAATATTTATTAATATCAACTTTTAATCATCGCAATAGACTATTTCATAATTGTTCAAATTTGTCAAATAATAATAATACTAATACTAATAATAATAATGATGATTTTTACCTTCAAAATAAAATTAATAATGATGGTTTATTTCCATCCGAAAAAATAACCTCATTAAGCAAATGAAGTAGAATCCTTTTCTCTATTAAATACCTTTTGAAGTTAAATTATAGAAAATACACTTAAACTTTGATCATGATTACAAAAATTCTCAACTTTCAAAATTTTTCACTAATGCCCTCAAAATTTCTGAAAAAATAAAAACAAAAAATACCCTTAACATTAATCTTGTTGTTTAAAAAATACCCCAACCTTACAAAATTTCATTGACCCTTAAATTTCTATTTTTTTTTTTTGAAAAGATATCAAGAATTCTCTTGCTCTCGGTATATGGATGAAAATGATTAGCACTAACTTAAGTTGTATCCATACCTATGACCTTTCAAAAAAAAAAAAAATAATAATAATAATAATAAAAAATATCCTTTTAACTTTAGTATATAGATTAAGATATGAAAGAAGTGAATCAACAAAATGAAAGAGGATAAACAAAATGACATTTCTCAAAATTGTTTTTATTCGAAAAGACCCTATTTTCAAATAAACTAGTGATAAAAGATATATTTTAACTTTTTTTTTTAAAAAAAAAGTTTAAAGGTATTAATGAGACTTTAAAAGTTAAGGATTCTTTTTTTTTAAAAAAAAAAAAAACTAACAGTTATCCTTTAAAACTAATGATCAAGATATTTCTAAACTTTTTTTTTAAGTTCAAAGTATAAAATTTAAGGGTATTTTCTATAATTTAGTCTTTAAAATATATCCTCATATATCCTCAAATAACTAGTGGACATTGTGATTAGTTGAAAGAGATAACAAGAAATATATTAAGAATAAAGATGTGGGGGGAGAAGACTATGCAAAGATATCTCTTCTTCCACTTGCAAAAGTGATGCATTCTCATGTGCCTAATTAATACAATCACATCTCTCTTCATTATCAATAATCATATTTTTCATCTCTCTTTCTCTAATGGGGCAATCAAAAAATAAATTGTGGGATTTGGTCAAAAAGTTGAAGATATAATTTTGTAATGGATTCATTGCCTGGATCTGCTAATCAATTATGATCTCAATTGTGATTTCAAACATAACCACCCTTAAATATTCCAGTACTAAATCACAATCAATGTTCATGTGTTGCCAGATGAGATCATATGATTTAATCACAATGAAAAGTTAACATTCCATTCATGTGCTGGAAAATTTAGTAAGGATATAAGTATAAAGTATGACAACCTTTTCAAAACCACTAAATCATAGTTGTTAAAATTACTTTAGAAACGATTGATTAGAAATTGCTCACCTATCTTTGTGTGCGTCCTACACGTGTCACGTCCAACTCCAATGTGTTGCACGGTCTGTTCATGCCCACATCTCGTCTTGCCACCCAACAACCATGTGTTTTCGGCTAAGCCATCTTCATAATCGAGCAGCTCACGTGGGAGAGGTTTGTCACGAGTTTATTTCATGAGATGTGGAATGCTATGAAGTTCGAAGGAAACACGAGACAAGCAAGCGGCAAAAGGAGTATAAAGAGGACATAACTAAGTTGGAATGGTGGATGGGTGGTCAACACCCCCACGACCATGAGGATGGCATAATCGAAAACAAAGCATGGTGCAAGACGATCATCGCTAGTGGGAGGCACAGCAAGATATGTGTGGATGAGCAGGCGTGAGCGGACGCACAACACAATGGTGGCAACCATGGGGCACGCGCAGGTGGACGAGTGCACGGACACGGTGAGGGTGACACTCATGGACTCTTCACGGATTTTTGGACTGTGGAGAAATTGTCAAGTGTTGGAATGGAGTGATAACTGAAGTGAAGACAGTCGAAGTGGGCAGCAAGTTTTGGCCAAGTCAAAGGGGCGGTGTTCCTAAAGAATAGGAAGAAGACTTGGACGAAAGTCAAAGTGTGGAGCAAAAGTACATGAGTTAGGTACTCCAACAACCCTACAACAGTGGAATGGTGGCTGGTGGATTGTTGTATAAATCAAACAAAATAGTCTCTTGTGTAAGTAAGCTTAGAGAGAGAAGAAAAAATTGAGGATTTATCCCCTTTGCTAATTGTGTTTTCTTGTGTTGAGTATTTGTGTTTCTTCTAGCAATCAATCATGGATCCATTGAGCAAAGATGACTACTAAGAGAAACCTCTTGAGCCAGGCCGAAAGGTAAAAAATTTGGTTCAAGTTAGCAAAAATGGAAAAGCAAAAAAAAAAAAAGAGGAGGTTTTTCAACAATGAAGATAGAATCAAAATTTTGAAAAATGAATAAATTCTAAAAACAATATTTTATTTAAACAAAATATAACAACAAAGCTTTAAACCTTAAGCCGTTATTTCGACACCTTGAACTCTTTGCCTTATAAAAAAGAATCGGAAATGAATGGATGGTAAGAAAAAGACCTCAACCCTATACTGAAATAGTAAAATAAATAAATAAAGTATTAGAATTGAAATGCAAAGATTAAAAACGTAAAAATTAAAAAAAATAAAAAAGGAACAGAGGAACAGAGGAAATGTATCCACAGCTAAAATGTCAACAAAAATGGAGAAACGAAATGCAAATAACATGAAATTATTTACTTATTATTATATTATTATTTTTGGAAAAAAAAAACAGATAAGAAAATAATCTAAAACTGTGACCAGTCCATCGAGTTTTTGCTATTAATAACATAACAGTAAAGAAATCCGTTCCGCGAAAGTACTTTGGGAAAATATATAGTAGATTCTCTACTGAAAAATATGAAAGAGCTGTAATTGAAACAGACACCTGAACTGATGTTATTGGAGCGAAGGGATGCTGAGGGAACCCATATGAAGCACTCTGGGCATGATCTGTATGAAATGGCAAAGCAAATTATAGGAATATAAACACACGGGGAGGCATCTTTCAGAGAGAGAGAGAGAGAGAATTGTACCTCACCCAACCTAGCATTGATTTTCAGTGATACAAAGTCATCAGCCCTTGTAACACCTACATTTACAATTCCAGTAGCTGCACCTGCCTCGTGAGCGGCTCTGAGATATCCAATACCAAGAGTTAGAGAAGCTCGAAACATGGAACAGAATGAATCGAACACAGATTTGACTTGATCCAAAAGATTACAACTCTTTACTTCCTTAATATATTACCAACATTTTCGCTTACATTCAAGTTCCAAATATTAGTTTGATGGGACGTAGTTTCAATTTCGATACTAAGATTTTAAAAGTTTCAATTCAGTCTCTATAGTTGGGATTTAGTTTCAGATTGATGCCTATGATTGGAACTTAGTTCCAATTTAGTCCTTCCATAGTTTTTCGTTTCAAACTTAACCAATTTTCAAGACCAGAACTATCGACCACTGGAACTGTCACTGTAAGAAGATAATTTCTATTCTATCAATATACCATTCCATTCAATCAAAATCTGTTTCTTCATTAAAAGAAGGATACCTTAAACACTAATTCCCAGAATTTTAATTTTCCAATGAAATTTTCAAAAAAGTGAAAGCAAAGAAACTAAGAACGTACCTCACTAGCCGATAAGCAGACATGGTCATCACAGATGACCCCAATACGAGGAAAGCATCACAATTTCTAGCAGCTTCCATCGCCTTAGTAGCCCTATCCTTTGGGACATTATCACCAAAGAATACGACCTTCAAATGAATTGGGAAAATAAAGAACACACAACATTAGGAAATAATTTAATAATATGAATATACCATTATAAACATAAAAATTTCATTGAAAAGGAGAAAAGAAAGGGAGGTGAAGAATATAGACTACGCACGAGATTTTCCAAAGAAATTGTTATTGTTCAAATACATGCACGTAAATATGCAAGCAAATACTGTAAAATCGTAGAGTCCTAAGAAGTATGAAAAGTGAATAGATATTTCCCGATGAAACAATAATCACAGGACATTGACAAATGAGAAATATTTTCCACACCAAAAGACTGTAAGTAACTAAGCCATAAACGCATAATAAGCTAATACTGTAACTCAGTGAAATTAGTATGAAGGATAGTTTTTTATCTCCCCTCCTATGGCCATTTGCTCTGTAAGTGCAGAAGAGGGAACTAGCAGCAGTATCACACTGCTACCATGAGATTGATCCTTTGAAGTTCATGTAAAAATTTAGTTTCCAATAACAAGACACGCCTTCAACCATTTACTTAAGCTATATCATGAAATACTCTATTTTCTAATAATAACCTACACATTATAATCTCAAGTAAATGAGGCAGTATGCCAGTATAATGCAATGCGACATAGCTGATATGGATTCCTTTCCTCAATGGATGATATAGCCGATATGGATTAGTAAGGAGATTCAAGTCTCTTCACAGTATAAGGGTATGTTTGCTATACAATCTGGATTCTGTTTTTTCTTTTTTTAGATTAATCTCTAGATTCAGCAAATATCCATGGATTAGCTGATATGAATAAAAACAGTTTTTGACTTTTGTGACAAATATTATCAAATAATGAAAGAAATAATCTTACATCAGGCTTAAGCACTCCATTGCACTTTTGGCAGGTTGGAATACAGAAGTCATGCTCCCAATATTTTTCATCGATTTCAATATCACCATCCGGCCTTTGCTTCATGCCAAAGCTCTTATCTGATCCTGAGCCTCCAACATCCAAACTTTCGATTGCTTCTGCCCACTGAAGCAAAATATATTTGCTGAAAGCTCAACCAGAAGTCATTCATAATCCACAAATTTTCACCTCTGATTCAAAATAAATGATATAAAATAGGGAGTGAGGAACCAAAAAATACTTAACTCGGTAAATCAAAGTTTCCAAAATTAAAAATAAATAAGGTGAAAAGCAGTAAGCAACAAGCTTTGATGTCAATCACCAATAACAATAATAAATCGAGTTTGCTATGGAATTTTAGAAAAATGTTTTTGAGTAAAGCACTACTCTTACAAGCACTTTTGGAGAATCACGACTTCAGTGCTTTCCTTAAATCAATTTAAAGTGTTTTTCAAGTACTTGTAGAATTTTCAAGATCACTTTTGACTTCGTGAACGAAGTCTATAAAGTGATTTTAACCACTCCTCACAATTCCAAAAGTCATCCCAAACTCATCCTCAAAGTTCAAGTTATACTACTTCATACGCCTATTTGCAGAAATATCTAAAAAAGATCAGCAAACATTTCATTCCATATTCTGGAGTCAGAAATATAAGTAAATCGGATGATCGTTATTCGAAGATCAAATAGAACAAAAACAAACCTTGGGGTTGAGAGCTTTCACTTGGTCCTGAAATGAATTCCTACAAATGGAAAAGCCACACTCTAAACAAATTACAGAATACACTGTTCCATGTAATTCAAGTGGATCACTACCCGCACGGTGGTGCAACCTGATATGAGAGTAAAAGTTTCAGTCTCATATAACTTCTTCAACATGATGCCAGAGTTCATTATGTGAAGAGTGGGTAGCTATCTCATTACCTATCAACGTTTTGAGTGACCATTAAATTGATTCGGCCTACTTTTTCTAGAGATGCCAGAGATAAATGTGCAGGCCCAGGCTGTGCATCTGTAAAACGTCTCCACCCTGCATAACTCCTTGCCCAATATCGACGACGACTCCGGATTGAACGAACAAACTCCTGCTTCCATGAAAACCAAACGTTTAACCTTATGAATACAAAACAAATGTCAAAATATGATGAACTATGTCATGAGTTCAAACCAAGACACCTTCCATTGTTGGTTATAGACAAAATAAATAAGAGGATGCTTAAAGACGACTTTCTTTGAAAGGTATCCCCGCTGTCTAATTGTCTTCAGAAACAAAATGATAGGGGTGATATTTCCCTGCTTGATTCCTCACATCTACCATAACTCTTCACCTTGTATTTGTGAGGAAAAAATATTTGATTCAATGCTAGTTGCTAATGATATGGTTGATCATTGGAGAGAGAAAGGTTTTGGTTATTTCGCAAGACCTCGAGAAAGCTCAAAACAAAGTGGATTAGAATCTCTTCAGACTGGTGTAATGAAGAAAGGCCTGAGACATAGGTGGAGTTGCATCTAGGCGTGCCTCTCTTGTGCTAACTTTTCCATCACAAATTCACAATGAAAGTCAGGCCTAGAAATAAAATCAAATGCTTGCTACTAGAGGCCTTCAGAGGGCAATCCTTTTCTCCTTTCTTTTTCACGACGGTGGCTGGTTGTTTAAGCAAGCTTCTAGTCCTACCTAAAAGTTTGGATGTCAGTTTTGAGGATAAATTCAAGGTTGGTAAGGATCCCTTTTCCTGTTAATCCCCTAAATTACATATCCAAGGACCAAGGGGAGTCAGACTTTTGTTGAATTTAGTCAAGTCAGGAGACCTAGAACTAATTCTCTCACAGGATGATATTCAAGAAGTAACCGATAATTCCTATTGTGGAACAGGTCAATGGCTGATCTCTTCCTTTGGCCTCAATTAGGCAACCTGATTTCTAAAATTTTGAAGATTCAATGCTAGAATACTTCTTCACAATATATTTTATTGAAGAAAACTTTAATAAAGAACAATCAACAAATGAAGAATACATGAGTGCATTAGAGAAATGGGCTTTCAGTTAAAAGAATGAGAGGTGGAGATAGTCACTGAAGTCCTTAGTAATGGAAGCCCGATGCAATTGCTAGCTAAGGCCCAAATCTTCTCCAAGAACTTTCCTTTTCACTAAAAATCCGACCATTTCTCTCAAGTCAAATATTCCATGAATCACAAAGAAAGCAGCCTGCCCAAAGAAAGTCCTCTCTATCACAAAAGGCATGGAATAAGAGCTCCTCCACAACCCTGCACAAGCTGTACAAGCGCTCTTTATCAGTCTTTTTTCTTTTTTTTGGCAAGGACCTCAATTGGACAAAGAGAGGCATGTTATTAATTGGAGAAAGGTATTTTTTTTCCCTTTGTAAGCAGGGGACCATGGGTGATGTATCCAAACAAAACACCTCGTTCCTAGATGTGGCTTTGAAGATATCCACTTGAGGGATGCCTCACGAAATTAAAGTTGTTTCTTTAATGCCAAGCACACTTGCATCAAGATGCACATCAGTACAAGAAGCCCAAGTCAGATGAAAAGAACAGGGGTACAGGCAAAACAGAAAGCAAAAAAAGAAAGAAACAAACCTACAAGGTCATTTGATAACGGTCCTATTTCACATTTCCTCTGGTCATTTCTTGTTTCAAGTTTTGAGAAACAGAAGTATTGGTAATGGTTTTGGTTTCTCACTTCTTATTTTTTTCATAAATGTTTTAAAGTTGTGTAGAAATTTTAGAAACAACAAAATCAAGTTTATTATTTCTCGTTTCCATTTTGCACTTTTTCTCCAAGATATAAATAAAATCATTATTTGATATTCTTGACTTAATTGATGATAAATATATAAAAGTAAACATAACATAAAAAAATAATTTAGTTTCTAAAAAAATAATTTTCATATAAATATTTTACATTTTAGAGAAAAAAAACAAGAAATAATCACCAAACAAATTTCATTTTTTCTTAATATAAAAATAAAGGAGAAAAACAATAAACAATTACCTAATGCAGTTTCGTTCTTCATTTAAGAAGAGAAAAAAGAAACAAATAACAAGAATGTTACCAAATCTGTATCAAACATAACCAAGATTCAAAGATCAAAAACATCCTCAGTATCAAACTCCAACCTAAAATTCTCAATATCCAGATGCTGACCATCGCTTCCAAAATTTTCAAATAGAACCAAATATCTAAAATAAAAAAAATAAAAAAAAAATTATGAGTATCAAACAGAACCTAAGATTCTCAAAATCCAGATGCCCACCATCGCTTCCCAAATTTTCAATCACTTCCATTGCAATATTGATTCTTTTATCTAAAAATGCAGATAAGGTGCTACTATAGATATTTTGTTTTTAAGTATCCAGGCAATATTATCAAAACAATGCAAAAAGAAGGTGTGACACCTGCCTTCAGATCACCTGATGTGTAATTGGTTTGAAACCAGAACTATAAGCTCCATTTGGGCTGCAGGATAGAGAAACCTTCGCGTTAGAAAAGAAAGGCAGGTGTGTATTAAAGCAAAAGAAAAATTACATGATAACATTAAAAGGTGTTAACCCAAATAATATAAAGCATGATCATCAACTAAGAAACAGAATGTGGTCAGCTTGAGAGGCCAAAAATGAATTAACATAAGTCTTAAAGACAGCAGATAGAACATTGGAAATTGACAATCTATATATACAAAAGTTTAGTTTGACTGGATGCTAACCTAACACAAAAGCATGTGCATACAAGAATTTACTTGCCAGTTATGTGTTCATAAAATGTGTTCAAACTAGAAATCCTTTTCTCATTGGATTAATAGGAATTAGGGTATGAATGTTCTGAATCGGGAGGGAAAATGGATAAGAAGAAATTTTAGTAAAGTTAGTTTGCAAAGGGAAAATGAGCAAGTGATGCCTTTTTTAGGGTAAATACTGAAATGCTGAACATCAGTGCAGTTCATAAATGAGAGTAGAAACAAAAGTAACAATCAACAAACACACTTGTCAATCAAGCAGCCATTACATGCTACAAAAATTATATGGTAATAAAATTCAAAAGCTGAAAAGGTTGCTTTGATCAGTTGGCAAACTTCAAACCGTAGAAAGTAAGACAGCATACAATAACAATGTCTCTGAACTGTAATATGCCATGCATGAAAGTTTTCCTTCTATGTATCAAAGCTGTGTATGAACGAACATGAGAGTTGGCTTTAAGTGAACTAAGCAACATTTGTATACAGGTCTAACTCTCAACGTCGATGTTTAATCATCTCACAATTGAAACGAACACAGAAGAAAAATAAATAAAAGCTGAAATATTAGTATTAGAAAGGAAGGGAAAAATGAAACCTTCTATAATCAGGAATTCCAGATTCCGTACTTATTCCAGCTCCTGTCAATACCACAAGCTTGGAACTGCAGAATGCATAATAGCATGAAACAAATGACGTGTGATGTTAAGGATTTATCATCCCCAAAGAATGGTTGTTGATTCAAAAATATTAAGATACCAATAAAGGTATGTAAATAGACCTTCGATCAAGAAAATTATATAAAAGATCAACATCCTTCATGCTAGGGGGATCTGAATCAGGAACTAGCTTCTTGTCCCTCATAAAGTTTTGGTGAGGTTTTTCAACATTGATTGACGAGGAACTAACTGAAATTTTACGTGATGTTTGGACATTCCTTGAGGAGCAAAAAAAAGGTATCAACCATCTGCCCTTTCTGAGCAATTGCCAACCTCTAGATTGAACAATATCTGTTATTGTTGAGAACAGAATAAATTATAAAGTCATTTATGTGATACTGTTAAATAGTGAAATCCACGAGATTAATTTTCTCATGAAATAGAAGCTCACTTGCCTCCCATGATGTTTCCAGGTAGCTTCCTTGTGGTTGAAGAAGACTACCGTTTAAAAAGAAATGAAAAAAATAAAAATAAAAATAAAAATAATTATTTTTTAAGAATCAAAAAATGAAAGACAAAAATGAAAACCAAACAGGAAATGTCAGTGGCAACTTAGGAGAAGATAGGTTGAGAACTTGAGATGGAGATGAAAATGTAAGAACATAAGATGGAAGAAGACAAAGGAAGTACAAAACTTCAGTGACCTTTTTTATATACTGTTTTCCATTTCTTTTTTCTTTTTTCTTTTTTAGAGAAAAAAATGAAAGAATGCATCGGACACAAAAAAATGTTCTACAAAAAGAATCCGGACAGGACAGACTCTAATATCATCCAAATATCACAACTTCTTATTAAAAAATCACCGACATAACCTTACAATAAGGTTCTAACATAATAAAATAATAATAATAATAACAAAAACAAGCATAGAACAATGAGCCTTCTGCTCTGTTCATGTATCTCAGCTGGAATTTTAAAGAAAAAATCATGGTCAGCAAGGAAAAGGAATCACCGACTCAATATCCAGAGCTCAAAAAGAATTTATCAAGGAACAAAACTTGGCTATGTTTCTCAGACTAACTATCTATCATGGAATATTTTGAATTAGACCAGAAGAAAACTAATGGATACCACCAAATTAAAGTGAGACACATTCTTCCATTTGACACATCATAATCAGTAAAATAAAAAAGAGGACGCACCAGCCAAAGACGGATTTTTTACTCAGCAAGATGCTTATCTACACAAGTTCAGTTAACAGGGTGACATAAATCAGTATTTCCAGCACTGCGAAACTATTTCTGCAGCGCTAGCAATTAATCCTACCTCCTAGTGAATGTTATCCATTTCTTTTCAGATAGCAGCAGCAGAGCATTTCTCCTTCATTTTTCATCAACTCTACAATGCCCGTTCTTCAAATCACAAGTATTGAAACCCAATTCAGGAACTACGTAGCAAAGGTAACCAAAGAAGATACAATCTATAAATGCACGAATATGAGGCAATTCATACCAATGGAACACAAACCTCATGAACTAAGCACAGAACATTCACATAGTGCAATTAGAGAAATATCTTCGGGCAATAAGAACCTAATAACCGCCATAAACCCATCACAGATTCTCGAGAAACGAAACGAACAATAAATTACCGAATGCAAAAGAATTGTAAATTCAATAATAAGAGCAGGAAGTAGAGGGAGAGTGGAGCATACGCAGAAGGGTCGATGGAACGGCAAGCGGAGGAACATGGGCACAGTTCAGAATGATCTTTTGATGAGCAAAACAGGATCTACGGGAAATTCGAAGTTTCTTTTCTGGGAAAGCTGAGGAAGACGGAATGGAGAGGCGGTAAGTGGTAGACTAGAAATTAGAACATCAGATCCGAGAAAGGCACAAGCCAAATGTGATGTGGAGACTGTATTGTACACATCGTTCTAATTTGGGCCATTCATCATACTTCCACGCTCCCTTGCTTTCCACCGGTTGTTTTCAATTACTTGATCCATCTGAGTTCATATGGCTGGGTTTATATTTCTACTTTGTAATTATTTTTTTAAATTAAATCGTAATTAAAATATAGTGCGGAAAAATCGAACCTCAGATCTCGAGAACATTATTTTAGTCATCAATGAATGTCATCATATTTTTTCAACAATTTCACTTTCAATTCTTTTAAATTTGGAGAATCATCAGCTAAATTGATAAATTTATGGGTATAAATGGATATTTTCTCTTTCTTTTATTTAGTACCACACATAATATATCATTTGAGCTGTCTTGACTTCAAAATTACTCATCAATTCATCTTCTATTTATTCGAGTAATATTTTTTGAAAAAAAAATGTTTTAATTAGTTGAACAGATATATTCCGAATTTTAGATTTTTTTTGTTTTGTTTTTCGAAGTACATGACATAGATGTTAAAATGGATGGAAATTAATTTTAGAAGTTTCTAAGAGGCTCAACTATACAAAATGTCCTAATCCATATGGTTTATTTCCATTGAGCTCTTTTAACATCTACAAAGTTTGACTTTATACACATTCTTTCAATTTGTTCCAAAAATAATATGTTTAACTTTACACACATTCTTTTAATTTGTTTGAGAAAATAATATTTTTGACTTTACACAAATTCTTTTAATTTATTTCAAGAAATAATATTCATAATTAATTAATTTCCATAAGACTGACCAATAAGAAATAGAATTAAAACTTATAAAATGAAAGAAACATAATAGAAACCAGTTACATCGAAAAAAAAAATAAGAAAATACGAATATGGTGATATGTTATTGTCTAAAAAGCTAGACACATATGTAGATAGCTTCTTGCCCAATTCAATAACTAACTCATTAGTCTATCACAAAACTTATTGCACTATCTCCGAGTTTAGGGATGTATTAGACACTTTTAAAAGTTTACCAGTCAAATAAATAGTAGTCATTTTCAGGTTATTACTTTTTAAATGATTCATGTTTGCTACAGTAGTTATATTGTTGTTTGCCAACAAGAGCATAGCTCAATCGACATAGTGCTCATACTATCGACCTCGAGGTCTGAGGTTCGATTTTCTTACCCCACACTTTAATTATAATATCTTTAAAAAAAAGTTTATCAATCAAATATACACAAATTTATTGAAAATTCGAGGAATAAACTATTACTTTAACCCATAGTTCTGACAGATCTTTTCAAACTCTAAAAAGATGCAATTCGGTTAAGCACAACTCACCTTTAAAGCTCCTTGAGCAATCTGAATTCAAGGTTCAATAGTTACACTTTCCACTTTTCAAAACTTATCTTAAATTTTGGTTTGAAGGGAAAAGCATGCAATTCATCAAGAAAAAGAACATGAATAAAAAACGCGCCCATGCTATTTCAACACGTTGATGATGATGATGATGAAGAAGAAGAAGAAGAAAAAATTACCTTTTGCTTTTCGGCCTATATAAGTATAAGTTTGTCAGCTATAAACGGAAGAGTGTTAACATAATTACTTTAAATCTATATTGAATAGATATAACTTTAGGATCATTTATGCTAAATTGTCAAGAATAACGTACCAGATACCATTGCAAAATTGACGTCAATTATAAGGCAGCTATTGTCTTCCTCAACTAAAACTCCGAATGCCCTAAGTGTGATCTTTCTTTAGATGAGATTAAAGATAGACTGAGTGCTTATTGTTTTGGTATATCGGTAATCATAGCCCTAAGGTCTTTATATACTAGTTCAGTTAGGGTTCCTATTAAACGCTAATTAACTAGGAATGAGCTCCTACCCATTAAGTTCATACTCAATTAGGAATCTAAGGCATTAATTAATTAGATCACATAATAGGACCCAATCTTAAAATAACCAATGTGATAAAATATTAATCCGCATACATAGCCTATACCTTAACTACACGTATTATTATTTAAAATACGTCTAAGAATCTCTCACTTGGGCTATGTTTATGTACCTTATGTATTTAAATCACATAAACCTTAAACATGCATAAACAAGTTATTTTATTTATCTCAATATTTAAATCACATAGAATTCCTCTTTAGTCCAATCTGGTCCATCTTCTGTATTAGCACGGAATCAAGGCGGGTTTCATCACTACCCTCATAACTAAACTTTCTTTGATCACTAATTCCAATACAATGATCTAGGTCATATCTGTTTTCGGTCCAAATTCCTTAGTGAGATCATTCTTAAAAACTTTATGCTAAACCACATGCATGATAAAAAGTTCAGACAATAAAAACATAAACCATCAACTTTATTGTATATAGAAAATAAACAAATTAAGGTAAAAAAAAGCATCCTTAATAACAAATTCCCACTAAACCATGGAATCAGAATAGTGACTGACACCCATGTGAGCAACATGCTCATGAAAAACTTTAGGTGGTAAACCTTTAGTCAATGGATCTGCTACCATAAAGTTTGTTCCTATATGTTCTATCAAAATTTAACCACTTTAAACTCTTTCTTTCACATCAGAAACTTCAGGTCTACATGCTTCGATTTTTATTGCTTCTGTTGTTGTTGGAATACATTACTGTCGACTTATTGTCACAAAATAATTTTAGTGGTCTTTCTATGGCAACCACTATCCGCAGCCTAGTGACAAAATTTCACAATCATATTCCATGATTGGATGTCTCATAACATGCTATAAACTCCGCAGCCATGGTAGAAGAAGTCATAAGTGTTTGTTTAACATTTTTCCAGGATACAACTTCTCTAACCAACATGAAGATATAGCCTGAAGTGGACCGCAAAGTGTCTTGGCATCCAACATAATCGGAATCATAATACCCAATGATCTCTAAAACTTCTTATCTCCGATAAGTGAGCATATAATCTTGTGCTCTCTATAAATACCTCATAATCCGTTTGGCTACTTTACAATGATCCATCTCCTGGTTGCTTAAATATCTGCATAACACTCCAACTATGAATGCAATATCTGTACGCATACATACTATAGCGTAAATTAGACTTCCAACAACCAATGCATAGGGGCCTTTTTGCATCTCTTTAGTCTTGAGTACAACCTTAGGACATTGACCTAAATGAAATTTATCACCTTTAGCGACCGGAGTGTCTCCTGGTGGACAATCTTTCATGCCAAATCTACTTAAAACCTTTTCAATGTAGTTCTTTTGTGGCAATCTCAAAATACCTTGAGAAAGATTTTGCAATATTTCAATTCCTAATACAAAAAAAGCATCACCAAGATCCTTCATCTCATAATTCTTTTTGAGAAACCTCTTAATGTCATATAATAAACCTGCATCATTACTTGTTACGAGTATGTCATCGATATATAACACCACAAAGATAGATTTACTCCCAATAAACTTGTGATATGCACAATCTTCCACTATATTCACCTCAGAACCAAAGGAGGTAATTACTTCATGGAATTTGTGATATCACTGACGATAGGTTTGCTTGAGACCATAGATGAATTTCTTCAATTAGCATATCAAAGACTTTGAATTACCAGACACAAAGTTCTTTGGTTGCACCCAATAAACCGTCTCATCAATGATCTTATTGAGAAACACAATTTTTACACCCATCTGATGTAGCTCTGAATCAAAGTGAGCTACCAGTGCAATGATTACTCTAAAAAAGTCTTTCAATGAAACCAGAGAGAGTCTTTTTGTAATTAATGCTTTCCTTTTGAGTAAAACTTTTTGCAACAAGACGAGCGTTTTATCTTTCAATATTGTCGTGTGAATCTCTTTTGGTTTTAAATATCCATTTACAACCTATGGGTTTCATTCTTGATGGCAATTCTAAAAGTTCCCAAACATTATTGTCTTTCATGGATTTTATTTCCTCTTCCATAACATTTATTCATTTTTAAGAGTTAGAACTTTGTAGAGCTTGTTGGAAGTTGATTGGATCATCTTTCTTTATGCCTACATCATCCTGATGTTCTTGAAGAAATACAATATAATCATCTAGAATTGCACTTCTTCTTGATGGAACATAAAGAACACATGCATAACGGGAGCGATGAGATCGATAACATTCTAATTACACTAAAAACAAGAATAAGCATACAAAAGGGATAGAAAATACAACCTTGAAGACTCCACTGCAAACTTCCTCTTCTGTGCACAAACGACACCACCAACGGTAAATCCCGTTATTCTTCAATTTAAGAACACGGTTGTGCGACCGTTTTTTTAGTGAAAATAAGGGAATTTCACTATAGAAAGAAGGAGAGTAAAGAGAGATGAGGTGGAATATTTTAGGTCAAAAGTTGTGGAAGCATTAGTTTTGCAAATTTAAAAACAAAACCTTTTGTAGAGAAAGGACATGCAAAATCTCATTTTGCATGTCTTCCACCTCAAATTCCACTAGCATGTAATCTCTAGGTGTCAAGCTTGGGAAATGTCACTTCAAAATCTACTTAGTTAGTGGGAAAATCCAACAATTGGATTTTTCCACTAACTAATTTTTTTATTACAAAAACGAAATACAATTTTCAAATTTTGGAAAAATATTTAATTAAAGCAATTTCAATTAAATAAAAATAAATAAATTTAATATCACATATTAAATTGTTTTTGACATATAGCTTTGATAATCTCATTAATCCAGTTTAAAAGATATTTTCATGCTAATGATCAAGTATACTCTAAAAAATAATTAATTAATAAATAAATTATTTAATTGTAAATTATATCATATAAAATACAATATTCCCTTAAGACTGAATTTGAACATTTCAAATTCTCACTTCATCTAGTTCTTCAATTTTGTCCGTATTGAGCTAGCAAAGAGACCCGATGACCTACAGATCATGGGCTTCCCAATGATCCGAGACTAATTGGTCAAACTCTTCAACCTAGTTAATCAACATTCGTTAACTAATAGGACTGTCTACTATAGCCTGTAGTTACATTCCCCTCACTATAGATATATTATATATCTATTTGATATAACTGTCATCAATAAGTTGATCCTTCACAGATTGTTCGTAACCTCAACTAGGTCAAATACTGAAATAACCCTTAGTTACATCTTTTCTCCTTAAGTACCATTGTCCTTCTAATGAACAATTGATTTAAGATCATTAAATCCATTCCCTCTCAGGCCAACGAGAGGATGAGGCACCTTGTTCAAGATTCGGGATCAGCCCTTAAGGGAACAACATTTCTACTATCCCTAAAATGGGTAGGAGTGAATTCCATCTTGCAAATTCTATGTTCCTAGCCATCTATCCGGTCTTATCCCTGAAATGGGAGGCATATTGAGCAGCGATGCTGGGCTTACCCTCACCTATGCAGATCAAGGTACAATCGCAAATAAACAGGAATTCATAGACATCTTAGGATTCAGATCAAGTTATCTAGGTCATCAAGAAGTGAAATTAATCAGTGTTTATAGTAAACAGTGTTCATATGTAACAGTGATTATTTCGTGGTTTGTCTTACACAATCTCATCGTGTAGAACACCCCCGCTCATATGTCTCTACATGAACGAACTGATCACATCGTTTGTGACACTTTACAACATTTGTAACGATCATAAAGCGGGTCGTATTCGATAGTATCTCCAGAAATAGGTACCCAACCTAATCCAAGTAGTATAGATTATTTAGGCTATTTTACTCGAACTTGATCAAGTTTATGTCTCCACATAAAGTCCAAATATTCATAACAATAGCCAAGGGTTTGTAGTTTATTGGATTTAGATTTATTAAACTATCAACAACACTTGTCTGAATAAACTTCATATATGTTTACTGTTTACAAAACTACGAGTTTTAGGATATACAACACAACACTTCTTTCTTTAGTGGATCTTCTTCGTGGCACTTCTTGAAGTTGTTGAGTTTGAACTTCAGGTTCAACAACGAGGACTTCAATGTTGTCTTGTTCCATAATTGGTTCAATAGTGAAGTCCGGAATTAGAGCCTAAACATCATTTATAACCACATTAGGAAAAGAAACCAAGGACAAATTTTATTAAGTTATCTTCCCCATAAACTTAACATTTTCAAGGAATCTAGCGTTTCTCGTCTTAAACAATGATCTAGAAGTGGGATCATAAAACTTGAAACCTCGAGAGCACGCAAAATACCCAATAAAATAGCAACTAATAGTTCTTAAGTCCAATTTTCTTTCATTAGGCTTGTAAGGCCTAGCCTTAGCTGGACAATCTTAAATGTGAATATGCCTAATACTAGGTTTCTTCCTTGTCCACAGCTCATAAGGGGTTTTAGCTACTGCTTTACTAGGCACCCTATTAAGGATATATGTTGTAGTCTTTAATGCCTTATCCCAAAGGGATTCTGGTAGAGAAGAATTATCACACCCCCTCCCAGATTACCTTTCTTAATCCAGAAGTGAATGTGGCGACAGTAATTACCAACCCTTTTGTGGCACTTACTGCCTAACTAACATCCTTAATCTGCTTAGATCCCTGGAATACATATATAACATTCACCAAACTAATGAAACTTTAAAAATAACCTCAGAACACCAAAGATCAACAACAACATAATTACATCATATTAACACATACAGAGTTCAACGGTCCCAATATATTTTACTAGTCCCTAATATGAGCAACACATATGTACAGACATTTACAGAGTAAACACCTAAAACTTCTCTCTAAACTTTGGACTTTTATCTGGATTCCTTGAGTGGCAGAGCAGGATGACAGCTAACCTCTGGGGAGATGACGACTACTGGGAAAAGAAAAACATTTGAAAGAATGAGCTACTCGCCCAGTAAGTGACTTAATAAAAACATAAATCTCATGCTTAAACTGAAAGCTAGAAAATATAATACTGGAACTAAAACATGTCAAGCAAACGTGTACATAAAACTTTTAAAACCATTGTATCTGAAAACATAACTAAACTGATTCCCGATTGAGAGAGAACCCTCTTGCTCGATCTCTCAATGTCGGATATCATGTTTAAGAGAAAACTCTTTTGTTCGATCTCTCAAACATAAGCCTGGGCAGAGGTGAGAACCCTTTTGTTCAACACCTGAGAGAGAACCCTTTTATTCAATCTCTCAAACATTAGCCTGGCCTGGGGTGAGAACCCTTTTGTTCAACACCTTCTACCCAATACTAAGAAAGAACCCTCGTGGTTCAATCTTATTATCGGATATCATGTTTAAGAGAGAACCCTTTTGTTCGATCTCTCAAACATAAGCCTGGGCTGGGGTGAGAACCCTTTTGTTTAGCACCTTACAGCCAATGCTAGGAAAGAACTCTTTTGTTCAATCCTACTGAACTGATTAACTGTCATACGTGCACGTAGAGCAAACTGGATTCTAATGTCAAGGATCATAACTGAAGCAGGGTACCATTGCTTATCACTGAACTGAGTGAATTATTCTGATACCTTCTCTAAGTACTTCAGTACTATAATCATAACATAACTAAAACTAGGTAGTACAGCTCGGATACCTTCTCCTTGTACTTCAGTATTGAACTGAAAATACCTGATAGGAAAACATTTTCATAAAACATGCTTACTGAAATCTTGATCTCATAAATCATAGTTTTCACAAGAACATCATTTGTTAATGCATGCTCAACAACATTAAGAGCACATATTCTTTAAAACATAATACAAATACTTGTAACATAAATATGTCATAGAATCCCCTTTTGAAAACTACCATGGTTCAACCATTGTACCAAAGCATATTTCATAAACTTTGTAACTAGCATGCATTTATAAACTTTAGAGAAATGCGTTGCTTAGAACTTCTTGTAAAATAACCAACATAAAAGTAACTGTCAATAAAGTATGGATTATTAAAATATTTATAAACCATTTATAAATCATCTATAGTCACTCACAGGTCCTTCAAGTTTGCTTCCTTAAGGCTTGATAGGCTTTTCCAATGGGAGTTGAACCTATACATATAAGCATACTACTTAGTGTTTATATTAGCCTTCCTTTTAGGCCTACTCATAAATCAAGCTCACATGCCAAACCATCACATTGTGCCTCCTACCATTCACTTTGAGGGTTGGACACTTAGCCAATTTGGAGGGATTGGGTGTCAAAAAAATGCACTCTTTGATCGCCCACACTCCCCACACTTAGAAAAATTTTGGTTCATCAAACTACAGATTCAATTCCAACAATTCATAACTAAATTTCCAGAACTGATCTCAAGGAAATTCCTTCTACAAACTTTCTTAGAATCAAGTTAGAAACATTAACTTAAAATTTCAGCTCGAAATTCTTCGTCATTTTATATAGAGATTCAAAACTTCATCATTGGCCCTAATTTAAGTAGTTGCCTGCTTGTTCAACAACTTCCAATTCAAATTTAAAAAATGTATAAGTCACATTCCAGGCCTCATCTTAAAAAGTTTCATTCTACAAAGTTATTTATAACTGAGCTAACAATATTACCTCAAATGTTTAGCTTGAAAATCTTCGTGATTCGTCCTGGAGCTTCAATTCTTCATTGATGACCTAGATTCACCTGAGAAACAAACCCTTCGTCTTTATTTTGCTCCTCTGGCCTTATTCCGTCGATTTTTCCCTCCAGTAGCACAACCACAGAAAGTAGACATACATATCTTTCGAATGCCACTGAAATTACACAAATATCCCAAGTAATTTGTTCAAACCAATTAAATGAATTCTGCCTTCCTACTTACCACCGCCCAAAATCCTGCATGAAATCTCCTTGGGCCACTTAGCCCACTAATGAAGATTAATGGCTGAGATTTATTAAGCCATTTTCTTCTCACTCCATCACAGCACAATTCAGCATTAAATCTCATAGGATAGCATGGTCTTCTCTTGGTTTCCCATACTTAGCCAAGATTTGACCATTCTTTCCTACATAACCATCAGAGGGTTCTCTTGTTCTTTAGTTTACTTTCTTCCTCCATCACTCCTAACCAAAACATAATCTCATTACAACTCATTGGAAGACATCACGTAACTTACACTTGCTTACTTAAGGTAATTAGGGTTTAGGTTTTACAAAAGTGACTAATCATACTTCTTACCATATCTTTAAGTGTTCTATTTTGCCTTTCTGCCACACCATTCATGCTGGGTTTGCCCGACATAGTGTATTGGGGAATGATTCCACATTCCTCTAGGTATTTAACAAAAGGTCCTGGACGTTGTTCACCTGATACATCATATTTTTCGTAGTATTCACCACCACAATTAGACTTGACAGCCTTAATTTTCTTTCCATGTTGAAGTTTAACTTCAGTTTTGAAAGACTTGAAAACGTCCAAATATTGAGACTTTTAATGAATTAAATATAGGTACCCATATCTTGAATAGTCTTCTATGAACATAATCAAATATTGTTGTCCATTCTAAAACATCGTAGAGAATGGACCACAAATGTTTGTATGTATTAGTTATAAGACGTCTGAGCATCTGTTGGCAGCTAATTTTCTTATGTTTATTTGTTTTCCCTTAATACATTCCATACAAACGTCAAAGTTACTTAAATAAAGGGAATCAAGAATTTCATCTGATACAAGTCTCTGAATTCTCTATTTAGAGATGTGACCTAAACGCTTGTGTCTTAACACAGTGGAATTCTCATTTAATTTACGCTTTGTACCACATGAATTAGATAACATGATCTTGTTAAATGAAGAAAAAGAATCAAGCATACATAGATTATCAATTAAGAAACCGGTACCAATAAGCTTGGAATCTTGAAAAAGACTAACTTTATTATTTCCAAAAGAACAAGAAAAACCAAATTTGTCCAAACCAGAAATAGAAACTAAATTCTGTCTAAATGACGGTACAACAAAAGTCTCATTCAAATCCAAATAACAACCAATTTTTAAACGTAATCTAAAATTTCCAACAGCTTCATCTGGAACTACTTTGCCATCGCCCACATAGACAAATCTTTCAGCATCACTTAGCGGTTAGTTCCACAGGTAACCCTGCATAAATATACTTATGTAAGTAGTAGCACCGAATCTACCCACCAAGTATCTATAGATACAGAAGCTAAATTAACTTTAGAACAGACCAAAGTAAAAAGTTTACCCTTCTTTACACGCCATTTGGTGTATTTCGGACAATCTTTCTTGAAGTGACCTTTTTTTTTTTTTTTTTTTTTAGAAAAAATAAGGATTTTTAGTAACCTGTTTTTTTTCTCTTATTCTGCTGAGATGTCCCTTCTGCAGCACCCGTAGCACCCGTAGCTTTCCTTTTCTTCTTATCACGGGAGTCAGTTGCCAAATGAGCACTTTCTGTCTTTTCTCTCTTAATCCTATCTTTTTATTGCACAATTGTGAGATAAGATCATTAATACTCCATTTATCCTTCTGAGTATTATAGCGTATCTTAAACTGAATAAATTGTGCAGAAAGAGAGATAGATACCAGATGCACGATAAGTTTTCATTTATCTCGATATCATGTGTCTTTAATTTACCTACGAGATTAGACATTTTCATCATGTACTCCCTTATGTTTCCATTGACCTTATACCTCATAGAAGTTAAAGAAGTCAACAGATTACTTGCTTCCCATTTTTCATTTTTAGCAAAATAGATCATCAGATACATGCAATTTGATCGCTTTCACTTCTCTATATTGGTCGTATTTTGTTGTTCCTCAGTAGAAGTAGGTTTATCAGTCCTTAATGTAAGATCCAAATCCATACACCCAAGGAGTATCTCTAGGCTTTCCTTTCAAACCTTGAAGTTTGATCCATTCAACTTAGGGATTGAACTTAGATTTCCAAATATATGAGTAAGACCAATTGAAACAGTAAACAAAAAAAAAAAAAACATACACTAATAATTAAAGTATAACAAAATAATTTTACACATGTAATGGGCGGGCCCTTTTAACAAGATACCTAGCACAACATTGATGTCTAGACTTTAGGCAAAAACACCAATTTTAAATGGTACTCTCAATGTAGTAATCAAAGTACTAACAATAAACTCTATCAGAAAATAGGCTTTCTTTGGACCGACTATTTTTCACATGAGTATCCTTATAATTGTCATATACTCATGCATAGGATTTGTGCTCAACTGGCTGCTTCCTAGTATGTGTTCTTGGGTCATAGAAGCACTGTGTTGTAATTTGAGAATTAGATTATGGGTGAAGATAACATGACTTTTTCTTAAAGAGAATACATGGGTCAAATTATCATTGAACAAAAATAGTTTTGATGAAGAAACCGTGGATGTGGAAAAATAAAAGATAGAAAGAACATCCAGTTCACTAAGTTATGAAATTTCCTTAGAATTAGGATTTTCAATATAGGAAAAGTTAAGGAGACTTCACCTTAATATTAAATGAAACACAAGAAGAATAGAAAGATATAAAACTGGTGATGAGACGATTAACCCAAAATGTAAATAAAGTACAAACTAAACTATAATCGATATTTTATTTATAAAACCCTAGGTAATATCATCATAACAATGCAAAAGGAAGGTATGACGCGTGCCTTCAGATCACTTGATGTGTAATAGGTTTGTAACCAAAACTATAATCTCCATTCGGGTTGCATCATAGAGAAACTTTTGCATTAGAAAAGAAAGGCAGGCGTGTGTTACAAAAGAAAGACTACATGATGACATTATGAATAAAAGGTGTTATTCAAGTACTACAAAACATGTTCATTAACTAAGAAACAAAATGTGGTCTTCAAATCAATGCATGGGCAGGGTTGAGCGATGGGCTACTGGACATGCGCATGCAGGCACGGGCGTCAAGCGATGAGCACTGCGCTGTGCTGTGCATCTGATTGGGCCTCCTGCCTTCCAAAGTCGATTTCTCTTTTCTCACAACTCTAACTCAATCGGCAGCCCAGAACCACTCACTTAAATCCCTTCTGGACACTTTCACACTAAACTCAATCAAAAGACACAAGTGGATTGTGAGAACTATACTCCCCAACCTGCCCTATTTATAAGCATCCAAAACTCCCCTCTGCTTGACACCTCCAGCTTGCATGTCCAAGTGCCTTCCTCTTGTGCTGCCCAAACCTACCGCCACCTTTGCCCTGAAGTGGCTTCATCTCCTTTAGCCAACGCAAAGTCCCAATGTTGCATGTCCTCTCATGCCTCCACCTAGCCTTGGCTCAATCCTAACTCTCCCTTGTTCAGCCACATGTCTGGATGAGTGGCCAACTTAGCCTTGCTCGCCAAGACATAACTTGTCAGCGCATACTTCAACCAAATGATCGAATACTCTCTTGATCGCATGGTTTCATCTAATGTTTAACTCTTCTTTGGCCCTCACTAGCCTTAAGTCCATTGCATGACCTCCCTTGGCCGCACTCTCTTTCCCCACGCATGGTTTTCCCTTGGCGCATGACCTCCTTGGCCAACGCATCCCTATACACTCAACACTTATACTTAGGTTGTCGCGTGGTTCTCCAATGCATACAACACCACCAACGTATACACACCTCCTTGCCTAGGCCAACCTTGTCACATGCACCATGAAGTCTTCCCTAACCTTACAATGACCGAGCCATCACATGGCTTCAACTCAATGGCATTGCCTTGCCTCCTCATATGATCAACTTTTAATTACCTTAGCCAACGCCTTGTCCCTTCTCTCAGCCACCCACACCATGGGTCCACCATGGTCTTGCCAAGTACAACACTCTTTGCTTGGTGTCTAGGCCGCAAGCTTCACAACAACGCCTACATCGATGCATAGCCACCTCAATGCCTAGCCTAACAGCCTTGGATTGCCTAGTTTGGCATTGCACGGTCTTTATCAATGCACATCTCACAGCCGCACGCCTCACGTTCGACCCAGCGCCTTGCGTTTAACCCGTGCAACCCTTTGCATGCAACCGTGTGTTCACCCTCGCGCTACGCCTGGCCTGCTCTTGCGCGTCCGCCAGTGCCTCGCCTGGCCTCTTGCCCTAGCTAGTGCCCACCTAGCTCATCGCATGAGTATCCTACTCACACCAACGCCTGGTCAGTGTTCTCATTGTTGGGGTTGATGCCCTAAATCTCGGAGGGTCCTGTAGTTTGTAAACACTTGTATGAACAAACATTTTATGATTTATAATGTATGATATTTTATTCATTTTAGTCTATGAAATATTTGATATTTTAGTTTCATTAACCACAAACTAATAAACTAAGATCCATAGTTATCGTTGTAACTTAAACATCTATGTGGAAACATACAAGTGGATCGTAAATGGTATATAGTATATGGATAAAGAAGGATACCTTATCCTGGTGATGCTACGAGTATGGCCCATTTTATAGGTGTTACAAATGTTGTAAAGTGCAACAACTGATCTGATCCTGATCATTCATGTATTAGACATGCGAGTGGGGATATTCTATACAAAGAAGTTTGTATAAAACCAGACCACGAAATGTTTAGTCTCATTATATAATGTCGTTCATAACTGAGACTTTCATTTCACTAGGATGACTATAGGTAACATGATCTTAATCCTGAGTGAGTTGTGAACTCTTGCCTATAAGGGTGGTCCTTTGATTTGCATGGGTGAGAGTGGCCAGATCGCCGACTCAACAAGACTACCATTTTGGGGATTCGTCTAATTGGGGAGCTGGGAACTTAGCTATACAAGATGAAATTCACTCCTTCCCTGAAACAGGGATAGGTAGATAAATTGCTCCCTTAAGGGTTGATTCTAGGGCTTGAACAATGTGGCACCACACCCTCTCTTCGCCCGAGAGGGGTTTAGTCATAGTGAGACTATGATCTATTGTTCATTAGAGGAATCAGTGGTACTTAAAGAATTAGATGTAACTACAAGGGAAAATGGTAATTTGGCTTAGTTGTACTTACGAGCAATTTTTTAAGGGTCATCGTACTGTTGATTGGTTATATCCAATGGACACATAAATATATCTGTAGTGCGAAAAGTGCAGTTATCGGTCTTTAGTGGAGTGCCCAGCAGTTAACAGATGGTGGATAATGTGACTAAAGAGTTTAGTCAGTTATTCACGTACCGTTGGAGCTTCAAGCTACAGGTCCATAAGGTCCCCTTGGTAGCTAAATTGATTCAAGTTGAGAATCAGTTTCTGGGTTAGTTGTAATGTTCAAATTAACAAGAGGGAATTTGATTATATATGATATAATTAAATTAATTCAATTATATATGATATAATTGATATAATGTATTTGATACATTATTGTTTGATTGGAGGAATTAGTATTTGAATATGATTCAAATATAAATTCTATGAATAAGATTCTTAATTATTAAATTTATATAAATATGATTTAAATTAAATACCATAAAAAGAGAAAAAAAAAACTATGGTTTATTGTAAACATTTTGTACACATTGTTATTAATAAAATAAACGTTATTTTGTTTGCATTTACTCATATCCAATAAACTAAGATCCGTGGTGATTTCATCTAACTTAAGCATGTATGTGAGACATACAAGTGGATCATGCCTTAAGTAATAACTTAAATGATTTGTAGTATAAGGATAAAGGAGGGATACCTTATCTTGGTGACACTACGGATACAGCCCGCTTTATAGATATTTACAAGTGTTGTAAAGTGCTACAAATGGTCTGATCCTAACCATCCATATAGAGACATGCGAGCGGGGGTGTCCTATACAAAGAGTTTGTATAAGACCGTACCACGAGATGATTAATCTCTTTATATAACGTCATTGATAATTGAGACTTACATTTCACTCAAATGACCATTGGTGACATGACCTTAATCCCGAGTGTGTTGGGAACTCCTGCCTATGAAGGCAGTCCTTTGATTAATATGGGTGAGAGTGGCCAAATTGTTAACTCAACAAGCCTACCTTTTTAGGGATTCGTCTGATTGGGAGTTGGGAACTCAGCTACACAAGACGGAATTCATTCCTTCCCTGAAGTAAGGGTAAGTAGATAAATTGCTCCCTTAAGGGCTGATTTTGGGGCTTAAACAATGTGGCGCCACACCTTCTCTTGGCCCAATAAGGGTTTACTCATAATTGGACTATGATGTATTATTCATTAGAGAAATTAGTGGTACTTAAGGAGTTAGATGTAACTACAGGGAAAAAACGGTAAATTGACCCAATTGTACTTACGAGCGATTGGTAAAGGGTTATCGCACTGTTGATTGGTAAATATATCTGTAGTGCAAAGAGTGCAACTGTCGATCTTTAGTGGAGTGTCCGACAGTTAACGGATGGTAGATCTTATGACTAAAGAGTTTAGTCAGTTATTCATGTACCGTTGGAGCTTCAAGTTACAAGTCCATGAGGTCCCCTTGGTAGCTCAATGGATTCAAGTTGAGAATCAGATTTTGGGTTAGTTTGAAGGGTTCAAATTAACAAAAGATTCGATTATATGTGATATAATTGGTGTGATGTAATAGATACATTAAATAGAGGAATTAATATAAATATGATTTATATTAAGTGCCATAAAATAGAAAAAGAACTATGGTTTATATGTTTGATATAATGAAATATTAAAACTATAGGTTATAAATAAAATATGATAAGTTGGTTATCATATTTATTTATAATATGTTAATTATATGATAATTAAATCTTTTTCTCTAATAACCAAATTAAGTGGGAGGTTATTGGAAGTTTTATGGTAACCATAAGATAAAAGAAAAATTGGTTTCCAAATTTAGAAGTTGATTTTGATTCGAGAAATTCTCACGGAAAGGCTATCAAGTAAAAGTAGTTTTTACTAAGCAACAGCCATTGAGAGCATACAAGATCGCTTAGAGTTGACTATACGATAGTTACTCGTTGATCATTATTACACGATCGTGTTGTGAAGTCTATGTGATAGGCTTCCATTTACTAAACGATTGAGTACATCATCTATACGATAGATAGTGTTCATATCTCCCACTTACTCGATCGCATACCTCCAGTCTTCCTCAAGCCAAGATCATACAGAGCCCACAACTCCTAGATTCTTACACCGAGAATACCGAGGTAACACTTATGGTGGTGTTATACATCTGTTCGTGAATCGAGTTGGACTCGGTTGGATTCGAGGTGCTTACAGTCAATCATTGTGTTAATGTTTGTGTTGTTGGTTGTACTGGTCGTTGCGTTCGAGCGCATTGTTGGATGCATTGGACATTAGTTGAGGGATACTTGAAGAAGAGTTCTTCAAAGGTATGCATACTCTATCCTTTGTGTTTTCTTGTAGCATGTTGTAATTTCGGTTTTTGCATAATTTGTATGTTTTCGATTAGACTATGATTGTTGTGATCAATCTGAATGGAATTTGGAACGATCCATTTCTGCTACTCATGAAGATCCTCTGTTTGTGATTTTCTTCAATTGGTATCAGAGCCAGGTTGTTCTGATATTCCAAATTCCTTTGTTGTATTGAACTTCTTTTATAGTCTGGTGGGTTTTAAGTATGTTCTACAATGCGTTTAAGAGTTAAATGTGTTTACTTGATCGTTTAAGGCATGCGCTTCATGATCGTGTGACTTTCATGCTTCATCGCATAGTCAAAGGTACACGATCATTGCTAAACGATCGTTCATGCTCATACAGTGTTTCTAAGCGATCACAAGGAGTTGGTACACGTCAAGGAGACGCGATCTTCATTCGGACGGTTCAAGACCCGGTTCACCTGTTTGAACCGATAGACTCATTGCTCTTTGTCATAGTTAGCTTTGTTTTTTTTTAGGTTTTGAGGCTAATTATCTTGGTTCATCAACTTTTACTTAATGTACATGAGATGTATGTTTGTTTATATGCCATAGTGTATGACATATAGATTTAAAACCCACCTTAGGTTATGCATTTTATTCATGCATTATATATTATAAGTGTTATAATATAGTTAATGGCACGATGAAATTACAAGAAAGCATGCTCATGCATCATATAATATAAGAGTTATATTTATGCATGCATTAAACATATTCATGCTGAAGGAACTCTTATCAAAGAGAACCCATGAGCAGAAGCACGATCGATTTAAATTCATTGTAACAGAATTACAAGCTTTCACAAACATACAAACTAGTTATGCATCTTTAACAAAATTATGACATGCTTTAGAAATTAAATACAAAATGAGTGAGAGACTTACCTTTGAAGAACTCTTCTTTCACAGGTCTCTCGCTCTTGTGAAGAACTTGGACAGCAAAATCTCGATCTCACCCAGATCGTCTACTCAATCGTCCAGTAGTCACAAATAGTCTTCTCCACAAACAAGTAACTTATCAGAAACCACCACTCAGTAATCTCGGTATTCTCAGAGTGAGAATCTAGGAGGTGTGGGCTTTGTTATGAATTTGGTAGAGGGTTGGATGAAACTACGGTCGCACTATACGACCAAACAAGTGGGAGAATGAACTGCCTATCGTATAGACTTTGTGTGCTTGATCGTTTAGTTAATCTCAATAGGTACACGATCGTTTAGAAAAACAAGTTTGACCGTTTACACGATCGTTTAGTGAATCTCGCTTGCCACGCAATCATTTAGTAAAAAGCTACACGATCGTTTAAAGAATGGCGTGTGTGCATGATCGTTTAGACAAACACTTGAAGGCTGTTGATAGCTTGTAGAAATGCAAGCTAATGTAGCCTTTTACTTAGAATTATGAGGGCTAATAAGTAGAATATGCGTTAATAATACCAAGAATTCATGTGGAAAAGTGAGTTTGCGTCGACCAACACCAGAAATCCTCACTAACCTTATATCATGCGTTATTATGCATCAAAGCGTCTATTTTTGCAGCCATTGCAAGAACTGACCGCATACGTCGATCTCAGACTGCCACAAGAGTAATCGGATGCATTTTTATAAAGATTAGTTTGCCGCATGGAATGTTGTGTCCACAGAGTGATAATCGTAATGGAAGATTGATCGCCAAATGGGTGGAATGCGTTGACACTTCAGAAGAAACAAGCTTGAACACATACCTTTGGAGTTTCAACAAGATAAGGTGATGCTGACATTTTCCATACCACGACAAAGGTAGCAATGAGTCAGAACAAATCGTCAATGTTGTCAATGTTTAAGCTCTATAAATAGCCCTTTGTATGTTTAATTCAAATCATCCAAGTTTCTGCCTTAAGGCAGATCCTTGTAATCACATATGAGAGCATGAGCAAGACACTCTTTGAGGATTCTTCACCTCCATAGCCCCTTCCGAGTGACGACCGGAGTTTCTCCAGAGATAGAGCTCGAGAGAGACTTCTCCACCATCCATCCATGGCACCACCAGTAGCCGTGACGCATTTCGGATGAAAAAGCAAGAGATTACTTGCATCTAGCCTCCCACCTCTCCTCTTATCTCTGTATTGTATTACATTTTGGCTTAAGACATTAATACATTTTGTAATCAATGCATATCTTAGTTCCTTCAGCACCATTTTCATCATCTTCTTTGTCTTTATCATCATCTACATTCATTGTTTAGTTAAGTATCAAAGACAGTCGCATACTCAGTCGTGCAGCCTAGAGAAAGGACACATGTAGCAACCCACCAAGAGGTGTGCGTTGCACGAGTATAGTGAGTTAATCCTCTGTGCTTGGTGTAAGGCTGTCGCAATGCTTGTCTATGAGCTGAATAGCTATAACTAACTGGCCGAGAGGGTAAGTAGGGGAACACACTAAAGCAAAGTAAGCTTTATTCCTAGAGATAAGAGCAACCTTACGTTTGACGCAACCATGCATTATAAAGATATAAGCATGTGGCTGCCCACCGAAAGGTGTGCGATGCGTTAATCTGGCGAGCTGGGATTACTCGAGCGACCAAACATAATGAAGTCATCTTATTATGTGCTACAGTTGCTGCATCTCTACCAATTCTCTTAGTTAAACTTCCATTGCTCAATATGTTTAGTTAGGAGTAGAAGTAGTGCATAATCCTTTAACTTTTATCTTTTTACTTTTATTCATCACTTCAAACGCATTACTTCACAAACACTATTTAGTTACAAGTCCCTGTGTTCGACCTCGGATCATCCTGAGAAAATTGTGTTCTCGTTATACTTGGCGAGAAAGCAAGAAAACTTGTGATAGGAACGCATGGTCATTGCATATGAGCTTAACGCATATTTCAATTGCAACACATAACCGTTGATGCATAGAGATTAACGCATAACATAAGACAAGCATATTTTCCTCTCCTCTTTTTCGAACCAAAAAGTTTTTGGCGTCGTTGCTGAGACTTGGTAACTAATAGTTTGTTAAGTTTTGTGTTTTCGCAGGCACCCCTTTTAGTCTTGAGCGTATTGTAGCTTATGCGACCAAGTTGCAAACGATGTTTGAGTGAAGGCGATGCGTTGAAAGTCAATATTGACCCCAAGATAGAAAGGCTATCTGTTGCACGAGCTGGAAGTAGTCTTAGGAACATGTTAACCAACATGCGGCCAACAAATGTTGGAAACTCCGATGGTCAGGACAACGAGTTCCTTGACCTAAGCAGTCGAGTTCAATCTTCTGCATGGAAGACTCCTTGCGGTGGTTTCACTCCAATTTCTCCAAGGACGTCTTCTACTCTATCTTTACTGTGCTTTCCTAGTTAACTTTAGTTTATTTATTTGATTGTTGCCATTTTGGATTTGCGGCTGCTTTCTTGGATGTGATGTGTATTCGCTCTCTGTGGCGCATTAATAATTCCTCTTGGTGCATTGTTCGGAAAAAGAATCCTCTCCATCATTTAACACATGACTATTTCCTCCGCATGAGTTCTAAAGTATTAATGCAATTGATATTCTACTCATAGGTTTCTTTTCTTGTTATCTTTTATGCATTATTCTTCTGAAATTCTCTTTTGTCCGCTTGCTTTCCTTTGCGTTGATAGATTAGCATCCATGATGATACTTATAATTCACTACATCCACTAACTAAACGTCGTAAGGCTCACTTCACTTTAGTAACTTCTTCAAGTTTTGACAGTCTTAAGTTTTATTATGTGTAAACCTTTGCTCAAACATCTTTTATCGCATTCCTAAACGAGTTTGTTTTTGGCTTTTTGGCAAAGCCCCTGCTACTCTCTAAATTTGGGCGTGGTAGTGGTCCAGGAAAATGCGTCCAGTCTAAGCATTGCGATGTTTATTTCAAAAAAAAATTTCATAATAAAAGCTCCACTGCCAACGCAAAGGGGAGACCCAAGCTGATAAGAGTTGAAGTTGTGAAAGGTACTTACCGAAGTTGGATACTTCGTATGACACCCATGCAAGTAAGCCAAAACGAAAGTAGGTGACCAGAATCAACGCATAATAACAACTCCTTTATATGGCTCAACCCAAATAAGCTAAGACAAGATTTGAATTGAATATGGCATGCAACCGAAGTTAGATGCCCGCATGACACCCGTGGGGCTAAGCCAAAACGAAGAGCGTAATCAGGTTCAAAGCCCCAATTCAATAATGTATCGCAAAGTTGTGAATCATATTAAACGAGATTTAAAAAAAAGCTAAAAAGCAAAGTTTCCTGAAAATGAGTTAAAAAGTTTTTGAGCAGGGCTTACCAGATTTAAACTTAGAAAAACATCTCTTAGAAGAAGTAGCCAAATTTGAGGAGAGTGTTGCTACTAAGGTTAGAGGTACGAGTAAATTAAGTTTTGAAAGTTGGTTAACGTAAAGGAAAAGCCATAGGGTAAAATTTGAATTTCCTAAGTATAAAGACATGCTTGAGGACAAGCATGATTCTAAATTTGGGGGTGTGATAGTTTATAGAATACAAGCTATTGTAGCCTTTTACTTAGAATTATGAGGGCCAATAAGTAGAATATGCATTAATAATACCAAGAATTCATGTGAAAAAGTGAGCTTGCATCCATAGCACCAAAACCTTATATGTGTTATTATGCATCAAAGTGTATATTTTTGTAGCCATTGCAGAAATTGACCACATGCGTCCATCTCAGAACACAACAAGAGTAATCGCATGCATTTTCATAAAGATTAGTTGCCGCATGGAATGTTGCATCCATAGAGTGATAATTGTAATGGAAGATTGATCGCCAAGTTGGGTGGAATGCGTTGACACTTCAGGAGAAACATGCTTGAACGCATACCTTGGGAGTATAACAAGATAAGGTGATGTTGACATTTTCCATATCGCGACAAAGGTAGCAGTGAGTCAGAACGCAATCATCAATGTTGTCAGCATTTGAGCTCTATAAATAGCGCCTTGGATCTTCACTTCAAATCATCCGAGTTTCTGCCTTAAGGCAGATCCTTGTAATCACAAATGAAAGCATGAGCAAGACACTCTTTGAGGATTCTTCACCTCCATAGCCCCTTTCGAGTGACGACCGGAGTTTCGCCAGAGATAGAGCTCGAGAGAGACTTCTCCACCATCCATCCATGGCAGCACCAGTAGCCTTGACGCATTTCGAATGAAAAAGCAAGAGATTACTTGCATCTAGCCTCCCACCTCTCCTTTTATCTCTGTATTGTATTACGTTTTGGCTTAAGACATTAATACATTTTGTAATCAATGCATATCTTAGTTCCTTCAGCACCATATTCATCATCTTCTTTGTCTTTTTCATCGTCCACATTCATCGTTAAGTATCAAAGACAGTTGCATACTCAGTCGTGCAGCCTAAAGAAAGGACGCATGTAGCAACCCACCGAGAGGTGTGCATTGCACGAGTATAGTGAGTTAATCCTCTGTGCTTGGTGTAAGGCTGTCGTAATGCTTGTCTTTGAGCTGATTAGCTACAACTAACTAGCCAAGAGAGTAAGTAGGGGAACACACTAAAGCAAAGTAAGCTATGTTCCTAGATATAGGAGCAACCTTATGTTTGACGCAACCATGCATTATAGAGATATAAGCATGCGGCTGCCCAACGAAAGGTGTGCGATACGTTAGTGTGGCGAGCTGGGATTACTCGAGCGACCAAATATAATGAAGGCATTTTATTATGCGTTAACAGTTGTTGAATCTCTACTAATTCTCTTAGTTAAACTTCCATTGCTCAATCTGTTTAGTTAAGAGTAGGAGTAGTGCATAATCCTTTAATTTCTATCTTTTTACTTTTATTCATCGTCTCAAACGCATTACTTCATAAACACTATTTAGTTATAAGTCCATGTGTTCGACCTCGGATCATCCCGAGAAACTTGCATTCTCGTTATACTTGGCGAGAAAGCAAGTCAACTTGTGATAGGAACGCATGGTCATTACATACGATCTTAACGCATATTTCATATTATCCAGTGCAACGCATAACCGGTGACGCATGGAGATTAATGCATAACATAAGACAAGCATATTTTCCTCTCCTCTTGTCCGAACCAATAGCTGTAGTGTAGTCTCTCGTGAGCTAAATGATTAGCAGTGTACTTAATGAAGCGATTCTTTACAAAAATGAAAACATTTTTTATTTTATCCTTTAGTTATGAAAACTGAATATAACCTCCCACTTTCAAGCACGGTTAAAGGAGAAACCACCCACAATTATCTCATAATTGTTTTAATTTTAAATAAATATAATAACTAACTTATCATATTATATTTATAACCTATATATTTAATATCATATTATATTTATAACCTATATATTTAATATCACATCATATGTAATATTTAAACCATAGTCCTTTTCTTCTTTATTCAATATAAATCATATTTATATCAAATTCCTCCAATTAATGTATCTCATACATCATGTCAACTATATCATATATAATTGAACCATTTTAATCATATCATATATAATCAAACTCCCTCTTGTCAATTTGAACACTTCAAACTGACCCAAAAACTGATTATCAACTTAAATCCATTAAACTACCAAGGGGACCTTATGGACCTGTAGCTTGAAGCTCCAACGGTACGTGAATAGCTGACTAAACTCTTTAGTCACAAGATCCATCGTCCGTTAGCTGTCGGGCACTCTACTAAAGACCGACGGTTGCACTCTTCTCACTACAGATATATTTCTGTGTCCATCGGATATAACTAGTCAATAGTATGATAACCCTTCACAGATCGCTCCTAAGTACAGCTGGGCCAATTTACTGTTTTGTCCCTGTAGTTACATCTAACTCCTTAAGTACCACTGATCCCTCTAACAAACAATACATCATAGTCCTACCATGAATGAACACCTCTCGGGCCATGAGAAGGTGTATAACGCCACATCGTTCAAGCCCCAAAATCAGCCCTTAAGGGAGTAATCTATCTACTTACCCTGCTTCAAGGAAGGATTGAATTTCATCTTGTGTAGCTGAGTTCCCAGCTCCCCAATCAGACGAAAACTAAAAGTGGTATGTCTGAGTCGGCAATCTGGCCACTTGCACCCATGCAAATTAAAGAACTGCCCTCAAAGGCAAGAGTTCCCAACTCACTCAAGATTAAGGTCATGTTACCTATGGTTATCCTAGTTAAATGAAGTCTCTGTCATGAACTACGTTATTTAACGAGACTAAACACTTCGTGGTCTGGTCTTATACAAACTTCTTTGTATAGGACACCTCCGCTCGTATGTCTCCACATGATTATCAGAATCAGACTATTTATAGCACGTCACAACACATGTAACTATCTACAAAGCAAGCTGCATTCGTAGTGTCACCAGGATAAGGTTTCCCTCCTATATTCATATACTACAGACCATTTTGGTTATCATTTAAGGCATGATCCACTTGTATGTCTCCACATACATACTTAAGTTACAACGACAACTAAGGATCTTAGTTTATTGATTTGTGGTAAATGCAAATAAAATATCTCATATTCCATAGACAACAGTGAAGAAAATATCTCATATTATTACATCACAAGCTTTTGTTCATACAGGCGTTTACAAACTACAGGACCTTACGAGAGTTTAGGGCATCAACACCAACATATGCATCATCTTTATATTATAAAAGTTATAGTATAAGGGTGTACGAGAGCATGTATGCTTGGTTCATTGCTTTGTTATATAAGAGTTATATACCAGTAGTAATGGAACAATGCATGAAGCATGACACTTAGGCTTATTTATAAGAGTTATGAATGCTTTGTATGTGTTGCTTAGCATTGTGGGTGGTTTTATCTTTCCATTTATAAGCGTTATAATGGAAATTAGAACTAAAATCAATAATAAAGAGTTGCATGTGAACTTAGGTGAACTCATGTTTTAAAAGGGTTTTAAAATTGGATTGAGATAAATCTAAGTTCCTGGTTCTAATGAGATTAGATACCTAAGTTTAATCTTTTAAATCGGTTTAATAAGATTAAATTGATTTCCATAAAAGATTAAATTTGTATTAAATCTATCTATAAGGGACCTTTTGTCTAAGGTGGTTTTGTCTAGGCTGGGGTATTTAAGCTGACGGAAACGAAACACCCCTATTTGGGAACCTATCTGGAAAGGTGAATTAAATAGATTTGCTACAAGCATGCAATAGTTGATCAAAGACTTCGTTAAAGAGTTTAATGAATGATGATCAAAAGTTGTTCAACTTTCCAAAGTAAGCGTTACTTTTGGGCAAACCTAAAAAGTCACTTAGGGTGTGTTTGGTGCGTGATAAAAGTAGAGAGTTGAGTTGAGTTGAATTGGTAATTATTATCTGGAGAGTTAAATTGTCTGTGTTTGTTTACAGAGTTGAGTTGAGTTGGTAATTATTGTCTGTGTTTATTGTGCAGAGTTGAGTTGAGTTGAGTTGAGGGATCTGATGCAGTTTTTTGTGAATGAGATTAGTTTTATTTTTTTTCTGTTTATTTTTTATTTCATTCTTTTATTTTTTTTTTAGTTTTATGTTTTGCTATTGTTGATTAATTTTCAAATATACACGTATTTTCTCAAATTATTTATGACATAAACTGGACAATCTCAATTTTTTTTCTCAATTTGTAGAACATAAATAATATTATTTTTCATATATTCTTTTCAAGAACTTAATAATTCTAATTCTCTTCAATCTGTAAAACATACCAACAAAATACATTTCATATTGCTGCTCATTTAATTAGTATATTGTATATTGTATGTACATATATTGAATGTATGTATATATATTGAAGGTAATTATCCCAATTACTAATTGGTATATTGTATGTATATATATTGAATCTTGCTAACTTAACATTATTATTTCACATATCATATAGTTTATTTTTATATAATATAAATAGTATATTTGGAATTGAAATTGTACATAGGATAATTACCTTTCATTTGATCATGATGGTGAGAATGTGATGTAGTACAGTAACATTTGTCATTAGATGACAAATATAATATGAAACGACCGAACATGTGGCCGTTTCCAAAAAAATTCACAAAATATATGTTCTTTTCAATACTTATAATATAACACAGTGAAGGCCTCAGATAGAACAGAACATAAGATAAGATCGGTCATTGGAAGAAATCCAACAAAAACAATGAACCAAATCATCATATCAAATTTTTGTAAAGTGACGTTCCAAAGGTTTGACAATAAATTTTTTTTAAAAAAATCATGTCTGGAGGAGAATCCAAATGGCGAAGACGAGGGAAGAGAGAAGAAAATGAAAATATCACTGGTTTTTAGGGTTAGTTTTGAGTGGGTAAAAAATGTGGTTTTAATAACCCACAGTTTTTCTTTATGGACTTAACAAACATGAATAATAAATACCCACCCAACCCAACAACTTATACCCATTTATCAAACACCCTATTAGTTAAAATTGTTAGCCGTGTTTTTTGTAAGTAAATTAAACCCTAGGTTATAAAATACTCAGTGGGAGGAAAAGATATATATGATATGTCAATTCCACTCACGTTTCTCCCTTAATGTTCACACCGTGAGATTCATGCTTGGCTTCGTAGTGCTCTGGAACCATTCCCCTTCGGATGGGGTTTGCATGAGTCAATATCAAGGTGGACGGAGAGAGTGTTTATAGTAAGTGGGTGAAGGATTATGTCAACATGTCCTGTGGTCTCTTTCATCGGTTTGTACCGTGAGATCTTCTTGCACGGCCTCGTGGCGTCTTGGGAGAATCCTTCTTCGGATGGTTTGTGCGGTTGGTTAATATTAATGTGAACTCCAAAAATGGAAAGAGTCATTTTAGTTTTTGCCCCAATCAGATTTTTTCCCTTCAGATTGGCTGCTTGGGGTGGAACTCAAGGATCTAAAATGAAGGGTCACACTTACGGGAAATTGTTAAGCAAGTTAATGATTTCTTGACCAAATCAATGATGGCTAGTCGTTATAGGAACAAGAGTTGAGAGTGTCTCAATTTAGAGGAGGGATAAATTGATTACCCTTCCGTGGCTTTTGTCCTAAACCACTAAAGCATCATTGCAAAACTAAATGTCATACGGGGTTCATTTAGATTTTGCTAAATAAATTGGATTTGTTTTAAATAGTGTTTGCTAAAATCTAATGTAGATCAATGTGTTTATTTCTTTAGCAACATGTATGATTTTCCGTTAGTTGCCTCTTTTAATTTGACTGATTACATACATTGAAAGAGTCTCTTAAAACATATTCCGTGGTAAACGATCTTGAGTTTGTCATGGTTGAAGAGTGTCCTCAAGTCCCGACCCTTGGAGCTTATTTAGGTTCTGATATTGATCCCACTACTCTCCATAAGAGAAAAAAGTCTAAAGACAGTAAATGTGATTTATTTTATACATGAATCATATTCATGTAATTAATATTTAAATCAATATTTAAATATTATAAACTCTCCAATTTCGTTTAGTTTCAACAAAATAAATGTTAATTAGATCGAATATAATTAAACAAACCCTAATTTGATTTTGAACTTATTCAAATTCAAACCCTAATTCAATTTGAACAATTCAAATTGATATCATTCCAAATTCACTCAATTTAATAATTCAATCTGTTCATGTTTTACTAGCTAGTAGAGGGACCTTATGGACCTACTGATCATAAGCTCCAACGATCAAGATTAACTGGCTAAAAATCTTTAGACCGAATTAATCAGTATTCATTAACTATCGAGCCACACCACTATAGGTCGATAGTTGCACTCTCCTCACTGTAGATATATTTGTGTCCACATGATATAACCATAACCAGTAAGTCGACCCTTCACAGGTTATTCGTAATAATGGCTGGGTCAATATGTTGTTTTACCCCCGATATTACGTTTTGTTCCTTAAGTTCCAATTGATCCTCTAATGAACAATTGGTTTATGATCTAATCACCAAACTGAATCCCTCTAGGGCCAGTGAGAGGGTGGGGCCCCTTGTTCAAGACTTGGATACAATACTTAAGAGAACAACCTTTCTCCTATCCCTAAATCGGGTAGGCATGAATTCCATCTTACACCCTATGTCCCCAGCTATCTACCCGGTCTTACCCCTAAAATGGGAGACTTATTGAGTCGGCGTCGTTGAGAAAACCCTCACCCATGCAAATCTAAGGATAATCCCAAATAAATAGGAGTTCATAGTTAGCTCAGGATTAAGATCAAGTTACTTAGGTCATCTAAGTGAAATAGTCAGTCTTAAACAGTAAACAATGTTATAAAGTAAGAGTGGCTTATTTCTTGGTTCGATCTTATACAAACTCATTGCATAGGATGCCCCCACTCCTCATGTAAATACATGAACGAATTTGGATCACTTTGTTTGTAGTATCTTTACAACAACTCATAACAGCTACAGAGTAGGTTGTATCCAATAGTGTTACCAGAATAAAGTACCCAATTTTAACCATATACCATAGACCGTTTTGGCTATTTACTCGAACTTGATCCATTTTTATGTCTCTACATAAAGTTCAAGTATTCATATAATAGTCATGGATCTTAGTTTATTGGATTTAGACTTTATGAATGCAATTTAAAGATTCAATAACAACTTTATTAAAGAAATGTTCAAATAACATATTTATTGACAATAGAATGTGTTTAAGTTTACAAACTGCGAGTTTTAGAACACACAACCCAACAATCCTCGCTTGCATATCTCCACATGAATGATTGAGATCAAATCATTTGTAACACTTTAAAACAATTGTCACAATTATAAAAGGAATTATATCCAAAGTGTTCCCGGAAAAGGTACCTGCCTTATACATCTACCACAAACCATTCAGGTTATAACTTAAACATGATCCACATTTATTTCTCCAAATATATGTTTAAGTTACATCCAATAATTGGATCTTCGTTTATTGATTTTGGGTTAATGCAACTTAATGTAAAATAAAATAACACTTATTTTATTAAATATATAATATGTTTGTACAAATGTAGTTTACAAACTACAAGACCACGAGATTTAGGGGATCAACCTCAACAAGGACAAGGTGCATTTCGAGAAGGGGGTATTATAAGGCCTCCAATTATATTTACTTTTAAGAGGGGTAAAAAGGAGATCACACAAGGAATAGGGAATGAGGACATACGTGAAGTTTTTTGAAGAGGGGACCACTCGTTTTATTTAAAAAGGAAAAAAATGAAGTGAAAGTGTGTGGAATTTCAGAGAAGCTACAATAGCTTTGGAAGGGAGAATACCAGCAGCTCTCGAATTGTGTTGGGTTATCTTTTCCTTTTCTTAGTTCTTTATGTATTGTTCTATCGAGAGTTGATACTTGTTTTCCTTCTCTTAGTAGTTTTCATATCAAACTCTTGATATATTTCCATGAGTAATATCAATTCATGGTACTATGCTCTGTTTTTTCGATATCCTTTCTTATTAGGTGTTTGCTTTTAAGGGAAGGTTACCTAATAAATAGTCACCGAAGTCCTTAGTAATGGAATTCCGAAGCTAGCTACAACCTAACTCTCCTCCCAAGAACTTTAGTCCTACTATTTTTCTCAAATCAAATATTCCATTAATCACAAAAAAAGTAACCTGCAAAAGAAAGACCTCTCTATCACAAAAGGCATGGAATAAGAACTCCTCCAAAAACCTGCACAAACCGTACAAGCGCTCTTTATTAGTTTTTTTTTCTTTTTTTTTCCTTCTATTTCTTTTTTTGGCAAGGACCTCAATTGGACAAAGAAATGCATGTTATTAATTTGAGGAAGGTAATTTTTTCCTTTGTAAGAAGGGGACCATCAGTGATGTGTTCAAACAGGACACCTTGTTCCTAGATGTGGCTTTGAAGATTTCCACCTAAGGGATGCCTCACGAGATAAAGTTGTTTGTTGAATGTCAAGCACACACTTACATCAAGATACACATCGATAAAAGAAGCCCAAGTCAGGTGAAAAGAACAGCAGCACAAGCAAAATAGCAAGCAAAAAAGGAATAAACAAACCTACAAAGTCGTTTGATAATGGTCCTATTTCACATTTCATCTAGTCATGTCTTGTTTCGAGTTTTGAGTAACAGAAGTATTGGTAATGGCTTTGGTTTCTCACTTTTTATTTTTTTATAAATGTTTTTAAAGTTGTGTAGAAATTTTGGAAACAATAAGATCAAATATGTTGTCTTGTTTCCATTTTTCACTTTTTCTCCAAGATATATATAAAAGAATTATTTGATATCCTTGACTTTTAAAATTGATAATAAATATATAAAAGTAAACATAACATAAAAAATAATTTTTAATTTTAAAAATAATTTTCATATAAATTTTTTACATTTTAATTTTAAATTTTAGAGAAGAAACAATAAACAATCATAAAAAAAAAATTCTCTTTTTTTAATATGAAAAAAAGAGAAAAACAATAACCAATTACCAAATGCGGTCTTATTCTTATTTAAAATGAGAATCAAGAAACAAATAACGAGAATGTTACCAAATGTGTATAAAAAAAAACCAAGAGTCTAAGATAAAAAAAACATTATCAGTATCAAATTACAACCTAAGATTCTCAATATCTATGTTACGAAATCGGCAATTAAAGAATACAAAAATGTAAAAGAATCAACACACAGATATACGTGGTTGACTAACGATGTGTTAGCTACGTTCATGGGGCAGAGGGAGAACAACACTATTAAAGAGAATATTTTCAGAATATACCAACGACATCTCTAGGGTTAGAGAGTTTATATAGCGCACTAATCTAAACCCTAGGGTCATAATCGTAAATAACTACAAATAAATAAATAAATATGTTAAATACGAATTCTGAATAGGCCCTATATTTGGTTGTTCAAAGCGCCAATAAATAAATTCAAGGCATTCCAACAAATCTCCACCTTGACTTGAATTCTCTCCTAGATAACAGATGTACCAGATGCAACATAAATCAACATTGCCAGACGTACTCAGACTTCTCCCTCATGTCTCAAAGTGTCCTATAAAGGAGACCACTAACAATTCAAAACATTCAATAAGTCCAAACAATATTGGAACTTGCCTTGTGGAACTAGTTTGGTGAACATATCAGAAGGTTATCAGTAGTACAAATTTTCATCACTTTAACTCTCTGCTCACCTCTTAAGAAGTGATATCTTATATCGATGTTCTTAGTTATCTCATGATAAACTTGATCCTTGGCTAGGCATATTGCACTCAAACTATCACAATATACAATAGATTGGTCATGATGCAAACCAAGATCACCAATTATCCTCTCAGCCATATTCCCTCTTTAGCAGCTTCTGTCAAGGCCATGTACTCTACTTCAGTAGTAGACAAAGTAACTGTAGGCTGTAAGGTTTCCTTCCAACTAACAATAGAACCACCCAGAGTGAACACATAGCCAGTTATAGACCTCTTACTGTTAACATCCCCAACATAGTCAGAATCAAAATAACTGGTCACCAAACACTTTGTGTCATTTCCATAAATGAGACCAACATCAGACGTACCTCTTAGGTAATGAAAAATCCTTTTAACAGCTTGTTAGTGCTCCTTCCTAGGTTGACCCATGCACTTGCTGACAACACTAACAACATGGGCAAGATCAAGCCTAGTACAGACCATAGCATACATCAAACTTCCAATGCACTAACATAAGGAACTCGAGACATGTACTCCTTCTCAGCTTTAGATTGTGGTGAAAGCATAAATGACAAACGAGCATTTGCAACACTGGGAGTGTCAAACCCCCTCCCATATTACCCTTTAAACCTGCAAGGAGGTATGACAGTAGTAGTTACCAACCCTCTTGCTGGTATTTACTGCCTACTATCCTGCTTAACCTGACTTAGAATCTTGAAATGCATATATATAAATATACTTAATCATCAACTGAAGAACAAATGACAGTCATTAACCGAGTTATAATTACTCTTCAATAATACAACTTATACACTTTACATAAGCAGGAAGCCCACCAAACTCAACTAGTCCTTACAAGACATAATACATGTGTACTACTTATTACAGAACCCACACATAGACTTCTAACATTTTGGTCTTGAGTAGCAGAGCAACAACAGAGTCATCTTCTGGGGAGTGACCGCTACCTGTGGAGAAAACATTTAAACATGGTGAGCTAAAAGCCCAGTTGATGGAACACGAGACATGTGCAGCGAAATAAGGATCTAATTACACTCTAATTGATTCTAATAAAAAAGAAATTAGCATGCAAAATGAAGGAAAAGACAGTAAATAAAAGGGATGGGATACAACCTTTATAGCTCCCGAAAAACACTTTTCCTCGTTGAATCTCGACTCGAACTCTTTCGAACCACCACTAGAGTTGACCTACTATCCTCTGGACTCAGAAGCGGGTTGTAGGACCTGATGAATGAAGAACATCGAGAGAGAGAAAGAGATGGAAAATAAGAATGAATTTGGGTTTGGTTTTTTATTTTTCCACCTAATTTTGAAAACTAAAATTGCCAAAAATGTCAAAAGTTAATAATCCAAAATTGAAAGTCTAATTTATAGAAAAAAACCATGCAATAATTGTATGAAGCAAATCCATAAAAATCCAACACCTATAATCCACTATCTTAGTGGGCTTAATATCTCCACTATAAGCCAACACCTAGCCCACTATTTTGTTAGTGGAATTATCCAACAAAAGTTTGGATTTTCCCACTAACTTTAGTCAAAGGCCAAAATAGTCATTTTGTCAAAGTCAAACTTTGACCAAAAAGTCAACATTTTGACTTTTTATGATTTTTTCCGTGTTGACTAATTTTGACCTCCCGAGCATGAATTCGCATTCATTTTCTCAAAATTCAAATCAAATTTGAATATAAGATCGGTCAAAGTTTGACTTTTCAAAGTCAAAAGTCTACTCTTTGACTTTTTACATCTTTGGCCATTTCCATTATTTTCAAGCTTCTGAATATGAACGTATTCATATTCTTGATATTTAAATCAAATTTAAATATTAAAGCTGTATCTCTAAACTGAAAAACCGACCACTATATCACATATACTTGTCGGTTTCTCTCTCTTCACTTAATTCGAACAATTCGAATTATTCTATCATACTGATCTAAGTTTATTCCATATGAGCTAGTAGGGGAACCTAATGGACCTATAGATCATGGGCTCCAATGATCCGAGATTAGCTGGCTAAAACTCTTTTAGACAGAGCTAATCAACATTCGTTAATTAACGGGTCATTCCACTATAGTCCCGTAGTTGCACTCCCCTCACTATAGATATATTTGTGTCCATTTGATATAACCATGATTAGTAAGCTAATCCTACACATGTTGTTCGTAATCTCGGCTGGTCATAAAAACCGTTTTACCCCCAAGACTACATCTTATTCCTTAAGTTCCACTGATCCTCTAATGAACAATATGTTTAAGGTCCAACCTATAAACCGAATCCTTCTCGAGCCAAGGATAGGGTGAGGCCCCTTGTTCAAGACCTGGATTCAGTACTAAAGGGAACAACCTATCTACTATCCCTATAACAGGTAGGAGTGAATTCCGTCTTGCACCCTATGTTCCCAGCTATCCACCATATCTTACCCCTGAAATGGGAGGCTTATTGGGCCAGGATATTGAGTTGCCCTCACCTATGCAGATCTAAGGATAATTCCGAGTGAACAGGAGTTCATAGTTAGCTCAGGATTAAGATTAAGTTACCTAGGTTATCAATTAACGAAATAGTCAGTTTTATACATAAAACGGCGTTTAGAACGTAAAAAGTGACTATTTCATGGTTCAATCTTATGTAAACTCTTTACATAGGATGCCTCTACTTTCATGTCTCCACATGAATGATTTAGGATCACATCGTTTGTACTAACTACAAAATAGGCCACATCCATAGTGTCCCCAGAATAAGGTGCCCAACCTTATTCATATACTATAGACCATTTTGGCTATATATTTGAACTTGATCCACATTTATGTCACTACATAAAGTTCAAACTACATTAAATAGCCTCAGGACCTTAGTTATTGGATTCAAGATTACAATTTCAATAACAATTTTATTGAAAAATAAAATAGAATATGTTTATTAGTTTACAAATTACGAGTTTTAGGACATAAAATCCAACAACGTGAGTGACTAACCTTTGAACATAAAGGACATATACATCAGTCACTTTAAGCAGGAGATCGTGAAATGAAAAGCGTTGCTGAAAATGAGAAATTAGCCCAGCAAGTAATTACATAAAACTCTTCTTACTAGAATTTAACCATAACATAGGCGTCATAAGCCTCAACTCTGGGAAACTCGTAGGCTCCGCTTCCACATTAAATATCTTTACAAGAGAGCGACTCATCTGGTATGCTCTTGTACATAACCTTACTGAACCTTAAACTGGTTGAGGGAGGAACTCACCGACCCAACTACCACTATTACTTTAGTCGAGGTGTGTCACTTATGACCATTACTTAAACCATTAACTGTAACTCCTCAAATAGCTTCATATCACTTGAATCACAAAACATAATAACGTTTTGTGGATACTTCCTGAACCTTAGTTGAGAACGAGCATTCATCGCTCAAGCCCCCAATGTCTGTATAACGCCAAGAGACTCATACTTCGGCCTCGGTTACTAAAATATGGCCTAGAAGACCCACACATCGACCTCTCACTTATGGCCCAAGAGACCCATACTTCAGCCTCTTCTTCCGAACCTTCTATGTGCACGTGGAGTTATTAAGTACCGTCAACACCTTAGGTACTTTTTGGACACCTTCCATGCTTTCAGTGTCCGACTTACTAAAGACATCTCATGTTTAACATCATATCTTTTATAACTTTCCAGAACGTAGCTTTACACTTAGCCTTTGTGGAAACTTAACTACAATCCTACTAATGCATGCTTCAACATAGGATACCTTTTATGCAATAAGGCTATCATGTTGGCATGTGATCAACCAAGCACATACTTGAGGAAGATGCTAAGTAACCTCATGTAGCTTATTTGCTTGAGACCTATGAACTTATCTGTTAGTATTAGTGTCCTAATTCTCCCGGAGTCTCGTTGTTTTGTAAAGATACACATTGTTCAATGAATAAAATAAATGTTATTTAATTCTGGCATTTACTCATATCTAATAAACAAAGCTCATTGGTTATCTTATGTGTACTTAAGCATGTATATGTGATATACAAGTGAATCATGCTTTAAGTGACAACTTAAATAGGTCTGTAGTATAAGGATTAAGGTGGGATAACTGATCTTGGTGACACTACGGATACGGACCGCTTTATAGAGGTTTGCAAGTGTTATAAACTACTACAGATGGTAGATTTTGACCATTCATGTGGAGACGTGGAGTGGGAGTGTCCTATACAAAGAGTTTGTATAAGACCTGGACCACGAGATGACTAGACTCTGTATATAATGTCGTTGATACTAGAGACTTGTATCTCACCTAAACGACCATAAGTGACACGACGTCAATCCTGAGTGTTTTGAGAATTCATGCTTTTGAGGGCGGTCCTTTGATTAGTATGGGTGAGTGTGGCTAGATTGTCAACTCAACATGCCTACCTTTTTAAGGACTTGTCTGATCTGGGAGCTGGGAACTCAGTCTACTTGATGGAATTCACTCATTTCCTGAAGCAGAGATAAGTAGAGAGATTGCTCCCTTAAAGGCTGATTCCGGGGCTTGAACATAGTAGCCACAGTTTCTCTTTGGAAGAGAAGACTCAGTCATAGTAGGACTATGATTTATGTTCATTAGAGGGATCAGTGGTACTGAAGGAGACAGATGTAACTACAGGGACATAACGGTTATTGGCCCAACTATACTTACGAGCAATCTGTGAAGGGTTGTCGCACTACTGATTAGTTAAGATGGATACATAATATATCTATAGTAAGAAGAGTTCAGTTGTCGGTCTTTAGTGGAGTCCCTGGCAGTTAACGGATGGTGGATCCCATGACTAAAGAGTTTAGTCAGTTATTCACGTAACATTGGAGCTTCGGAGCTACAAGTCCATGAGGTCCCCTTGGTAGCTTGGATTTAGTTGAGGATCAGTACTTGGTATTGATTTGAAATGTTCAAATTGACAAGAGGTTTTTTGATTATATATGATATAATTGGTATGATGTATAAGATACATTTAATGGAGCATTGATGTAAATGAGATTTACATTAAGTACCATAGAATAGAAAAAGAACTATGGTTTATATGTTTCATGAGATGAAATATTAAAACTATAGGTTATAAATATAGTATGATAAGTTGGTTATCATTTATATTTATAATAATATTAATTATTGGATAATTAATTCTTTTTCTTTTAAATAACCAAAGTAGTGAGTGGCTATTGGATCATGGTAACCGTGAGTTTAAAAGGAAAATAGTTTTCCTATTTTGAAAATGAGTTTTTACAAAAGATAGAAAAAGTTTTTGAGTTTTCTCTCGTGAAAAAGAAACTCACAAAGTCGTCAAGTAAATTCGAATTTACTAAATGACGGTTGGACGAGCTAAACGATCGTGCAGAGTAGAGCTAAACGATCGTGCAGGATTTACTGAACGATCGCATAGTTTTGCTAGACGATCGCTGGCCTAAGGTAAACAATCGTGTAGAGTCTGTAGGCAATAAACCGAGCTAAATGATAGAGCTAAACAATCGCATAGCTTTTGTTAGACGATCGCATAGCTTTATCTAAATGATTGGGCATGGACCTATACGATAGGTCTCCGCCATCTCCCACTTGCCCAGTCGTGTACACGATCGTTGTTTCCTCCTTCATTTGTCTCACACCAAGTCCGAACAGAGCCTACCCTCTGGAATCTCACAACGAGAATACCAATGTCGTCTTGTTGTGGTGTCAAACTCAACTCGACACCGTTGAGGTTTTCTGGAGGTCATTTGTGGTGTTGTAGAGGCCGTTCGTGTTGTGGAGGAGATCGTTGAGGATGAGCGCGAAGTGTTCGTGCTACGTTGCGATCGTGTAGATCGAGCGCTCGTGATTATTGTTGTTCGATCAGAGTTGCGCATCGAAGCGTGGAGACGCTGCTGCATTTGTTCGTACAGTTTTTTCCTTTGTACATTTGAATGTTTTCATGCTATAATTTCTGCTTTTGAATTGTATAACCGTTTGTTTTGAAGTCGACTGTAAATGCATTGTTCATTCATGATTGTAATTTGGAATAGTCTTGCTTCCGCCGCTCAAGGAAATCCCGAATCTGATTTCCTTCATTATCAACAATTATCAATGAATGACATAGTTCATCCCTCTTCTAGTCCTTGCTAATACGGAGCCAACTCAACGTATAACATTCAACAAGTTTTATTGAAACTTGAATTCATCCCTTGGGATGTGGATCCTTTATCCATCATCTTTCTAGTCATACTGACTCGTGTATGTAGCGAGGATCCCATCATCAACCATTTCTAAACCCAGTTATCACTTCGAGGTATTAAGCTAAACATGCGTTACTAGGAGTTCTTCACCTAGACCTCCCACTTAGCTTGTCTTGTAGACCCAACGTTCCCTAGTAGCATACGCTAACCATTCAGATTCTATCTAGGGCAACATACTTCATAAGCACTAGACATTAATTACTTAAGAACATCATGCTCGAATCATAACTATCCATACTCTATAAGTTATTAATCTACCAAGCATTCGTGACGTCAGCAAGGTAAATAGCTAGGTAAACGTTTGAGGTTGGCTATCAATAAGTGACTTTTCATGAAAGCACGACTTGTTAAATCATTCATAAACATTTGTAAGTATTAGAGTTACTCACAGCCTTTGGGAAATCTCTTTAAGATTGATGAGCTTCTCCTACTAATGTCAACCCTGTGAACACATCAAATTACTTTAGTTACTAGTCATGGTTTCCCTTTTTAAACTCATTTTCAGAATTAAGCTCACATTTATACAATTCGCTCTCAAATCTTCTTAACTTACCTTAGGGCATCGGGTACCTAGTTGAATTTAAAAGGGCTTAAACTTCAGCGGGTCGCCTCCTTTCTGACGCCCACACCCAACATTTAATAAGGTCTTTGGGGTGCCAAGCCCATGTTTAGCAAGTAGTTGCCTGTTCGTCCAACAAATTCCAGATTTAGCTTCTAATGTCAATAGCTCAAAATCCATAACTTATTTTAAGAAAATTCCTTCTTCAAACATGCTCGAAATTGTGTAAATATTACCTCAAAGTTTCAGCATAAAACTTTTCGTGGTTTGATCTGGAGCTTTAAATATTCCCCAGTGGCCCTAGACCGGGAAGCTGCTGCTTGTTCAACACTTTCTAAGTTTAGCTTCTAAAATATGTAACTCAAACTCCAGGCCTTAACTTATAAAAGTTCCTTCTACAAACTTACTCATAAGGGTGATAACAATGTTACTTTAAATTTTCAACTTGAAATTATATGTGGTTCGATCTAGATCTATGTTTCTTTGTCGAGCGTCTGGAATGCCCAAAAAATGAACCTTCAACTTTTTCTTCCTTCTTCGGCCATCTTTCTGGTGAGATCTCCATTCCAGAGGCTCGACTTCAAAAACTAGACTCATAGAACTTTTCAATGGCACTAAGTTCGTCTGATTTGCTTGAGAAAATGATCCCAAAACGAGCCCTAGAATTTCTTCTCCCTTTTTATACTACCGCCCAGTTCTTTGCTTGAAATCTCCTTAAGCCACCTCACCCATTAGTGGAGATTAAGGGTCGAGATTAAACCATCTATCCAGGTAACTAAAAGAGAAGTCTAAAACTGAGCATTTCAAGCAACTCGATTCTCCCTGGGAAAACTCGATGGAAGAAGGTCCTTACTCGATGGAAGTTTCTCGGCTCTCTATCAAATACTCGATGGAAGGATTCGATACTCGACGCTGGGAGCTCGCTCCTCACTCAATGCTCAAACTCGACATGCAATCCTTCCTTGCTTACCCTCGACGCTCGCCTCCTTCCTTGCTCACTTATACTAGACACTCGGCAGCCTCTACTTGATGCTCAATAGCCTTTACTCGATGTTTGACCCTTCTCGATTACTTATACTCGACATTCGACAACATTTACTCGATGCTCGCCTGGCACTCACTCGATGCTCAAACACCTTTCAGCATGACCAACACTTAGCTAGAATTTCTCTTTGTAAGGCTAGATCAGTAAGTAACCGAGAGTTAAGTTCCCATACTTAAACATTTTCCCCCTTTTAACTTATCCTTTACCTTAAATGCACAAATCCAATCTAACTTAAACATTTAACCCCACATTTTGCTTACTTAAACCATAGACATCATGAAAAGGGGAAAAGTGAGGTGCGGGTCTTACAGGAGCATCTTTAGGCTTACCTGATGACATACCAAACCTAGACAATATTTTTTGAATATAGCCTTTCTGTGACAAAAAAAGCTTATTTTTATCTGTCCCTATAAATCTCCATACCCAAAAATTTTTTAGCAACACTCAAATCCTTCATATCAAACTCAGCATTGAGAAGGTTCTTCAATTTCAAAATGTCAGACTTGGACTTCACAGCTATGAGCATATCATCTACATATAAAGGTACATAAATCATCGAACCATCATTAGTTTTGTTGTAATATATACAACAATCACATGGGCTTCTGTTATAGCCAAGTTCAACCATATAGCTGTCAAATTGTTTGTACCACTACCTTGGAGACTGCTTTAGCCCATACAAAGATTTCTTCAACTTGCAAACATAATCTTCTTTACTTGGACACTGGAACCCATCTGGCTGGGTCATGTAAATCTCTTCCTCCAACTCTCTATGTAAGAAAGTTTTTTTCACATCTAGTTGCTCAAGTTCTAAATTTTGATGTGCTACTATAGCTAGTAACACCCTAATAGAAGTATGTTTGACTATTGGTGAGAAGATCTCATTATAATCAACTCCTTCCCTCTGTGTGAACCCTCTAGTAACAACTCGATCATTATATTTAATGCCCTCTGAAGGTGATATTCCCTCCTTTTTCTTGAAGACTCATTTACAAGTGACAATTTTTCTCTCCTTAGGCTGTTTAACTAATTTCCAAGTCTGATATTTGTCAAAAGATTCTATCTCATCCCCTATAATAGCAAACCATTGAGTATACCCACTACAAGACATAACTTCTCTATAGGTAGATGACTCATGAGGATCCACCTCTTCAACAACTTGCAGCGCAAAAAAAACCATATCTTCAAAACCATACCTCACAGAAGGTCCAACACCAACTCTTCTAGCTTTGTCACGAGCTATACTCGGTTGATCTACTCATGAGTTAGAATTCTCAGGCAAAACAACTTCTCGTGTTTCAGGCACATTAGTTTATGGTTGCACATCAGTTTTTGTAGTAACGTGTTGATTTTCTCCACCTTGATGTTGTAATGCATTCATAGTTGAAGTGAATTGCATCTTCATCTATTTATCTACACTATTACTTTTTCCCACATTAGTAGACGTCACAAAAGGCTTCACAGTTGAGTTAAACATGGAATTTTCATCAAATATCACATTCCTACTAAGTATAACTCTATTCTCAGAAGGTGACAAGACTTATATCCCTTAACTCTGTCCCCAAAACCCACAAATATACCCTTTTTAGCTCTTGGTTCTAATTTACCCTAATTAACATGATAGTAGACAGTACAACCAAAAACTCTTAATAAAGAATGATCTATAGGCTTACCAGACCACACCTCATAAGGTGTTTTACAATCAATAGTTGTGTGAGGTCCACGATTGATCAGATAACATGTTGTATTTACTGTTTTTACCCAAAACCTTCTAACTAACCCTGCATTAGAGAGCATGCATCTTGCTCTCTCTAACAACGTCTGATTCATACGTTCTACAACCCCATTTTGTTGTGGAGTATCTCTGACGGTGTGATAGCGAACAATCCCCTCAACTTCACAGAACTAATTAAATTCAAATCCACAGAATTCCAAACCATTATCAGTTCGCAACCTTTTGATATTCTTCCCAGTTTGATTTTCAATCAACATCTCCCACTTCTTGAAATTCTTGAAGGCTTCACTTTTATGTTTCATCATAAAAACCCAAGTTATTCTCGAGTAATCATCAATTATAGACATAAAATACTTGTTGCCTCCAATAGATTCAACTCTTGAAGGTCCCCAACAGTCTGAATGAATATAATCAAGTGTCCCTTTTGTACAATGAACACCTCTTGGAAACTTGCTGCGATAAAGCTTCCCAAATATACAATGTTCACATAATTCAAAATCCCGCACTTTGTGTCCACGTAAAAGATCCTTTTTGACAGAATTTGCATCCCTTTTTCACTCATATGATCAAGTTTTATATGTTATAACTTAGTCATATCATCTTTATGAACACAGACGATGCAACAACAACATAAGCAGTTATTGTGGAACCTGATAGGAAATACAGTGTTCCACGTTTTATGCCTTTCAGAACTACCTGAGTACCCTTGTAGACATACATTGCTCCACATTTACCATTAAAATCGTAACCCTTGCTATCGAGTATACTAAAGGATATCAAACTTTTCATCATTAATGGAACATGCCTAACCTCGTTCAAAGTGTAGAAGACACATCATGTGTTTGTATCTTTACTAAGTCGATTCCAACTATTTTGCACACAGCACCATTAGCATGCTAATATTCCCTCCATCTATTTCTTGATACGTTGAGAACTATTCTCTATTTGGGCACATACGATAAGATGCCCCAGAATTAAGAACCCGCATATCATCAGATTGTGAATGTTCATTCACAACTAAAGTTAGATCTCCTTCATAATCAATCTCGACTTCTTCAGGATCAATCTCAACTTGTGCAAGAGAGGCAGATGCTTCCTTTTTGTCCTTTTTCCTTCTTTTCCTGATACCTTTTTATCTTAGGACATTCAGTTTTCCAATGCCCATTTTCTTTACAGTAGGGACAAACATCATCTAATCTAGAACCCTTTGACTTCAAAGACTTATTATTCTGGTTCGACTTCTGCTTACCTAAATTCCTATGTCCCTTACTTCTTATACCAATTAATCCAGATGCTTGACTTTCTGTACCTGAACTTCCTGCATTTTGACGGTCCTCTCTCATAAGCAACGTGGACTTTGTATTTTCTAACGTCAAAGTTTCTTTCCCTCCAATATACGAGTCAACAAAAGTCTCATATGACGGGGGGAAAAGACGTCAACAATATTAGGGCAGCATCCTTATCATCAACTTTAACCTCTAAGTTACGCAAATCTAATAAAGTTTTATTTAATCGATTAAGATAGTCTCGTAGAGAAGTAATTTCTTGCATACGTAGATGATATAGACGTTTCTTCATAAACAACTTCTTGGTTAAAGATTTCGTCATGTAAATACTTTCCAACTTTAGTCAAATACCAGTGACAGTTTCTTCATCAGTGATCTCGATGATGACATCATCAACCAAACATAGCATGATCGTCGAATGAGCCTTCTCCTCAAGAATCTGTCATTCTTTGTCATCCACGACAACCTTCTTTGACTTATCAGTCAGCAGCGCCCACAACCCCTGCTGCTTTAGCAGGGATCTTATCTTGATCTTTCATAAACCGAAACTGTTCCTCCCAGTAAATTTTTCGATTTTTACGTTCACGCTAGACAGCTTCAATTTTCTAACAAATGCGGAATTTCAAAAAATTCTAACGAGGCTTTGATACCAGTTTGTTACAAAATCGGCAATTAAAGAATACAAAAAACATAAAAGAATCAACACACAGATATACATGGTTCACTAATAATGTGTTAGCTACATCCACGGGGCAGAGGGAGAACAATATTATTAAAGAGAATGTTTTTAGAATACACCAATGACGCCTCTAGGGTTAGAGAGTGTTGGGACGTATGTCCTAAAACTTGCAGTTTACAAAATTAAACATGTTTTATTTGCAATAAAGAAGTTATTGAGGTTTATTCAATAAAACTGTTATTAAATGTGTAAATCGCACTTATAAAAACTAAGGGGTTATTGAAATTGGTAGCATTTTTAGGAATAATAACCAAGTATATCACATCATTTTAAAAAAAAATTGCAAATACAAGTCTATTCGTTGATAGACTCTTACCAGTGATATAGTCTATCACTGATAAACTCCTATCAAATATGGTCTATCACTAATAGACTATTTAAATTTGGCCATATTTGCAATTTTTTTACATTATATTATATCTACTAATACTTTGGGTCTAATGTTTATATTTGCAACTGTCCCTTTAAAAAGTCTTGGTCTATGGGATATGAGGCATATTGTCTAGGGCAAGTGAGAGATGTTACTGGGGTATAGTGTATGCCCTAGTTTATTGTATTTTGTACTTTATTTTTATTGTACATTCGGCTCCTTAAGCTTTAGGACAAGTGGGAGATTGTTGGGATTGGTGTACTAAATCTCTTTTGTATTCTCGTAGTTTGTAAACATTGTATAAACGAATTGTTATTAATAAAATAATTGTTATTTATTAGCATACACTCAATCTGATAAACTAAGATCCTAGGTTATTTTATGTAATTTAAACAAGTATGTAAAGACATACAGGTGGATCTTGTTTAAATAATAACCTAAACGGTTTGTGGTAGATGGATTACCTTATCTTGGCACTACAGATACGACACACTTTGTAAATGTTACGAGTGTTATATTGTACTACAAATGATCTGATTCTAATCATTCATGTAGAGACACGTAAGCGGGAGTATCCTATACAAAGAGTTTGTATAAGACTGGCCCACGAAATGATTAGTCTTATTATATAACACTATTAATAGTAGATACTTACGTTTCACCGAGATGAACATATGTGACATGGTATGAATTCTGAGTGAGTTGTGAACTCCTACCTATGAAGGCAGACCTTTGATTTGTATGGGTGAGAATGGCCAGATTGTCAACTCAATATGTCTACCATTTTTAGGATTCATCTAATTGAGGAGCTGGGAACATAGCTATAGAAGACGGAATTCACTTCATCCCTAATACCGGGGTAAGTTTACTCCCTTAAGGGCTTATTCTAGGGCTTGAACAATGTGGTCACACCCTCTCTTGGCCTGAGAGGGACTTGGTCATAGTTGGACTATGACTTATTGGTCCAATTGTAATTACGAGTAATTTGTGAAAGGTCATCACACTGTTGACTGGTTATATCCAATAGACATAGAAATATATCTGTAGTGCGAAGAGTGCAGCTGTCGGTCTTTAGTGGAACGATCAACAGTTAATGGATGTTGGGTAATTTAATTAAAGAGTTTAACAAATTATCCAAGTACTTATGGAGCTTCAATCTACATGTCCATAAGGTCCCCTCTGTAACTCAACAGGGATTTAATTGAGAATTAATTTTTGGTTAATTTGAATTGTTTGAATTAATTGAGAGAAATTAATTATATATGATATAATTATTTAAATTAATTATATGTGATATAATTAATATAATATATTTGATACATTATAATATAAAGTATTTTGAGAGGAATTAAATATTTAAATATGATTCAAATATGGATGAGATTCATATAATTGAATTTAATATAAATATGATTTATATTAAAGATCATATATTATTGAGAGAAAATAAAGCTATAGGTTATGTGTTATATTTGATATAACATATAATATATAGANATATATAATTAACTAAATTAAATTTGAATTTAGTTTTAGTTTAACTAATGGGACGACTCCCCTGATCTTTCTCAACCTAAACTCATGAGAAGTTTCAAAGGTAAGCGTCAAGGTAGATGAGAAGGTTATGGAGCTTAAGAGTTTGCTAAGGAGTTGTACCCTGTCGAGTGGAGCATCAGAATTTCCATAAAAATGCAATCAAATAAGGGAAATAGAAGATGGCGATTGAGGAGAAGGAGAAAAGGTAAGATGTTTGGTGGAGGAATCGAACTTTTGAGCTTGATTGTACGAGTACTATACCAATTGAACTACGTTACGTTTAGGTAAAAAAGTATTTTTCCCATAATAAAAAAAATAAAAGACAAAAGCTCGATAATTAATTGATAAATTTCTTTATTTACGAAAATACCCGTCAATATTGAGATTTCGTCGATATGTTACGTAAAAATGAAATATCGGTATCGATAGACGATATCATTGGTTATGGGGCTAAATTTGTCAATTTTCCTTGTTTTCCATTAGAGAGAGGCAGAGTTCAAGAAGTTCAAAATCACTGTTCGAAAAGAAAGCAACGTGGAAGTGAAACCAATCGTTTTGAGATATGGCGACGCTCATCCAGTTTCCATACAACATACACTTCTTTCATGTATGCTCCATTTTCAATCTCTCTGCTTCACATTTTGCAATAATGTTCGTGATTCTTCATCTTTTCAAGCCTTTATTAGGTGACTCTTCTCATGTTTTGTGGTTTTCGAGCATAATGTAAACTCTTACAGTTCAGTTCAATGATAATCGCATTCTGTTGTGGAAACTGAATTTTTCTAGATTTTGGTGCTTAATTCATGTAGTGTTCTTCGAATTGTTCTAATTTCGTGCCCTCGTGTAACTGATGTATTCTCGTCTGCATTTGAGTATAATTCATGAATGGGATTTCACTGTTCATGATTTCCGAATCGAACATGGAATCACTCGTGGAAAACAAGAAATCTAAAGAACGAATCCCGTGCAATCTGTCAATTTCTCTGTTAAGAGATTTTAAGTTCTGTGAATATATGTCTAATTGAACTATGTGAATTTTCTGTACTTAATTCAAGAAGTTTCCTGATCCGAAGATGGGTTACATTGGTATGAATTGCATCATATTCGTGTATTTATAGTACCGTATCTTCTTTTCTTACCTTTGCAACGTAGTTCCTGAATTGGGTTTCAATGCTTTTGGTTTGGAGAACGGGGCACTGTAGAATTGAAGAAAATGTAGGAGAAATGCTCTAGCCTATCTGAAAAGAAATGGATAACATTCACTAGGAGGCAGGATTAATTGCTAGCGCTGCAGATATAGGTTCTTAGTGCTGGAAATACTAAATTCAGTTAACATGTTAACTGAACTTTTGTGTTAGATAAGTACAAAATCCTTGTTTTTGGCTTGTACTTACTTTTGTTTTTATACTAATTATAATGTGTCAAATGGAAGAATGTGTCTCACTTTAATTTGGTGGTATCCATTAATCTTTTTCTTGTCTAATTCAAATATTCCGTGATAGATAGAGAGTGAGAGAATCATAGCCCAGTGTTGTTCCTGGGTAAATTCTTTTTGCGCTTTGGATAGTGAGTCGGTGATTCATTTTCCTTGCTGGCCATGAATTTTTCTTATGTAGGGTATTCTCGGGTTTTAGCCTAATCTTTGAGTTACTCCCCTGTTCTGTAATTATTTTCTTCTTGTTCTGCTTATATTTTAGTTCGGGAAGTAATTCTTTAAGTTAGGCTTTTAGTCTTTGTCTGCTGGTTGTTTTAATCCAGCAGGTAGCCATTTGCTTCAACCTCTATAAATAGGCTTGTTAATCTTCTCTTAGATTTCTCCAAGAACAGTTTTCATCATTTTCTTTAAAATTTCAGCATGAACAGAGCAGAACGCTTACTGTGCTATGGTCAAGAAAAGTTGGCCCATACTGATGCTTGGATTTTGTAATTTTTTGCCATGGAATGTTGGTCCATACTTATGTTATTATTAATTTTTTGCTAGAATGTTATTGTAAATTATGCCGGTGATTTTTTGAATAAGAAGTTGTAATATGATGCTTAGATGTTATTAGAGTCTACTCTTTTTGCAGGCTTATTTTTTTTATGCCAAATCTATTCTTTCATTTTTTTTCTCATGGAAAGTTTGAGTTTTCATCCCAAAAAAGGAAATCATAATATAAAAATGTCACTCGAGTGTTGTAGTTCTTATGTCTTCTGCTCGTCTTACGTACTTACATTTTCATTTCCACCTCAATCATCTTCTCCAAAGTTCCACTGGAAATTTTTTACATTTGGTTTCGTTTTTGTCGTTTGTACTTTTTAATTTTAAAAGGTAATTTCTGTGATGGTTTTTCATTTGTTTTTTAACTGTAGTCTTCCACAACCACAAGGAAGTTACTTGGAAACATCATGGGAGGCAAGTGAGCTTCTAGTCCATAAAAAATTCTAGTGTCGTGGATTTGACTATTTAACAGTATCAAATAAATGACTTGATAATTTTGTTTTGTTCTAAACGATAACAGATATTGTTCAATCTAGAGGGCAAAGTTGGAGACTGCTCAGAAAGGAAAGATGGTTGATATCTCTTTCTTGCTCCTCAAGGAATATTCAAACCTCACATAAAATTTCAGTTAGTTTCTCATCAATCAAGGGAGAAAAACCTCAACAAAACTTTATGAGGGACGAGAAGCTCGTCCCTCATAAAGTTTTGTTGAGGTTTTTCAGCTCGTTCCTGATTCAGATCCCCCTAGCATGAAGGATGTTGATCTTTTATTTAATTTTTTTGATCGAAGGTCTATTTACATACCTTTATAGGTATCCTAATATTTTTTAATCAACAACTATTCTTTGGAGACGATAAATCCTTAACATCACACATTCTGCAGTTCCAAGCTTGTGGTATTGACCGGAGCTGGAATGAGTATGGAATGTGGAATTCCTGATTATAGAAGGTTCAATCTTCCCTTCCTTTCTTATACCAATGTTACACCTTTTATTTGTTCTTCATCTGTGTTTGTTTTAATTGTGTGATGATTAAACATCGACGTTGGGAGTTGGACGTGTGTACAAATGTTGCTAAGTTCACTTAAAGTCATCTCTCACTTTTGTTCCTATGCAGCTTTGACATATAAAAGGAAAACTTCCATGCACGACATATTACAGTTCAGAGACTTTTATTGCATGCTGTCTTGCGCTATATACTTTGAAGTTTGCCAACTGATCCAAGCAAATCTTTTCTGTTTTTGTAGCATGTAATGGCTGCTTGATTGACAAGTGTGGTGTTGATTGTTACTTCTGTTTCTACCGTAAGGCCTAATTCATTTGTAAACTGCACAGCTGTTCAGGATTTCAGGATTTACCCTCGAAAAGGCATCTACCTGCTCATTTTCCCTTGCAAACTAAGTTTACTAAAAGTTCAGCCTATCCATTTTCCCTTCCCATTCAGAACGTCAATACCCTACTTCCTATTAATCTGATGAGAAAAGGCTTTCTAGTTTGAACATGTTTTATGCATATACATACTGATTCTAGCAAGTAAACTCTCGTGTTCACATGCTTTTGTGTTCTATTGTTAGGATCTAGTCAAACTAAACTTTTGTATATATAGATTGTCAATTTCCAATGTTATATCTGCTGCCTTCAAGACTTCTGTTAATTTATTTCTACCTTTTCAAAATGGCATTGCGTTGATTTAGCCCACATCTGTTTTCTTAGACATTACGTAATCTGAAGGGGCACGTGCACACCTTCTTTCTGTATTGCTATGATGATATTGCCTAGACATTTAGAAACAAAATATCAACAATAGCGTAGTGTGTACTTCATCTACATTTTCGGTTAATGGTCTCATCAACAGTTTTGTGTCTTTCTATTCTATTTATATTTTTGTTTAATATTGAATGAATCTCCTTGTCTTTTCCAATATTGAAAATCCTAGTTCTAACGAAATTTCATAACTATGTGAACTGGTCGTTCTTTCCATCTTCATTTTCATTTTTCCACGGCCAAATTTTCTCCACTTGAACTTTGTTTGTTCAATGAAACTTTAACCCACGTTTTCTCGTTAAGAAAGTCCCATGGTCTTCACCCAGAATCTAATTCCAATTTTTGCAGCACAGTATTTCTGTGACCCAAAAACACATACCGGGAAGCAACCACTTGATCACAAATCCACTTCTTTTCCTGAGCAGGAGAGCTCTGAATGTTTCGGTTATTTCACTGTTCTTTTATGGATTTTCACCGAACATTTGTGCGGCCGTTTTTGCTGAAGATTTGGAGCTTGAGAGATACTCAGATTCAAAGGAGGGTTTTACTCTTCTTCGACCATCTTCTTGGGTCAAGGTTTTCAGCTTTCTCTCTCTTTCAACTAACAGCGATACATTGTTTTTTCTTTTAACCAAACATTGTCTGAAATTGTGTGCTGGATAAGGTTGATAAGGCAGGGGCAACAGTTTTATTTGAAGAGGAGAATATGGGAAGCAATAATGTTGGTGTTGTAGTGAACCCTGTTCGTCTCACAAGTCTTGGGGAGTTTGGAACTCCTCAATTTGTAGCCGACAAACTTATACAGGCTGAAAAGCGAAAGGTAATTTAGTTTTGAGATGCTGGCATTTCCTACTAATTGATGCACAGAGTTGGGTTCTCGTTTATTCTTGTGAAGCTTGGCTGTGAAGTATGATGGTTATTGGATTCTTTGAAATGCTGGCAAAAATTAATATTTGAATTTGTTTGTTTTTGTAAAAAGAAGCAACATATATTATTGAGTTTAAACAGCATGAGCGCCTTTATGATTCATGATCTTTGTTGTGATGAATTGCATGTCTTTCCTCTTAAAAGTAGTGTCTTGCTGAAGTTTCAAACTAAAGCTTAAGATGAAGTTTTGAAAATTTTTATCCAGAAGTAGACGAAAATTTGAAAATTGCAGAGAATGTAAATATTGAAACTTGGATTCAGATTGCTCAAGAAGCTTTAAGTGTGAGGTATGCTTAGCCAAATTGCATGTCTCTAGACTTTGAAAAGATTGGTCAGAGCTATGAGCTAAAGTTATAGCTTATTTCTGGAATTTTCAACAAATTTGTATCTATTTTGTCTATAATGTATCTAATCGGTAGTGAAAGGGTAATAAGTTAGTTATTGAATAGGGCAAGAACTTATCCATATTTGTGTTCAGTTTTTTAGACAATTAATATATGAAAAGCCATAGTTTTTTCTTTTCTTATTACAAATTGAAACTTCTTTTGTATACTCTATGATTGGATCCCCTTTTGTACGAATATTTCATTCAATCAATAAAATTGTGTCTTATCCAAAAAAAAAAAAGAAAAAAAAAAGCACCATATTTGTATCTGCTTCATAGACTCTATCTCTCACCTGATTTTTCTATGAATACAGGAAAGTACAAAGGTTGCTGCACTGGTTGGTGTTGCAGAGAGATCTGGTGAGGGAGGTTTACAGGTGTACGAGTTCGAGTACACAGTCGATAGCACTAGAGGAGGGATGAAGCGGATTTTTTCTGCTGCTTTTGTGGCTTCTAAGAAGCTCTACATCCTTAACATATCTCACTCTGACAAACCAGAGAACCCTCTTGATTCACAAAGAAGGATGATGTTGGAGCAAGTTCTTCATTCCTTTGATGTTGCCCCTTCCTCATAATATCAGATCATGGCCTCCCGTAGAAATTAACTCATTTTCTTATTTTCTCTATTTTTCTTTCGATGTAATTGGCTTCTATTTTGTTCCTATCATTTTATATGTTTCAATTTTGTCTTTATTCCTAACATTTTGGAAGTTTCAATTCTGTCTCTTATTCTCTCTCTCTCTCTCCAAAAAAAAAAAAAAAAAAAAAAAGATTCATGGAAGTGTTGTACTTTTGTTTTCTTACATTTTCATTTCCATCTCAACCCATCTTCTCCCAAGTTACCACTGACATTTTATGTTTTGGTTTCACTTTTTTCATTTTTTTTCATTTAAAAAAAATACTTTTTTTTCCATTTCTTTGTGTACTTTAATCTGCTTCCACCACAAGTTACCTGGAAACATCATGGGAGGCAAGTGAGCTTCTATTTCATAAGAAAATGAATTTCGTGGATTTCACTAGTTAACAGTATCAACTAAATGACTTCTAATTTATTTTCTTCTTAACAATAACAGATATTATTCAATCTAGAGTGCACAGTTGGCGATGGATCAGAAAGGGAAGATACTTGATCTCTCTTTTTTGCACCTCAAGAAATGTCCAAACATCACATAAAATTTCAATTAGGATGTGTTTGGAATGCATTTTCAAATGTTTAATTTAAAAAATAAATTATTTTAGAAAAAATTTGAGTGTTCGACAACCACTCAAAATAGTTTTTGAAGAGTATTTTCAACCATTTTTGTTAAAAATGTTTAAATATAAATGAGTTTTTTGAAAATCACTTTTTTCTCAAATCAATCCAAACGGGTCCTTAATTCCTCTTCCTCATCAATCAATCAAGGGAGAAATACCTCACTAAGACGTTCTGAGGCACAAGAAGCTAGTTCCTGAAGCAGATCCCCCTAGCATGAAGGATGTTGATCTTTTATATAAATTTCTTGATCAAAGGTCTATTAACATACCTTTATGGTATCTTAATCAACAACCATTCTTTGGGGACGATAAATCCTTAAAATCACTTGTCATTTGTATCATGCTATTATGCATTCTGCAGTTCCAAGCTTGTGGTACTGACAGGAGCTGGAATAAGTAGGAAATGTGGAATTACTGATTATAGAAGGTTTCCTTTCCCTTCCTTATACTAATATTTCACCTGTTATTTATTCTTCATCTGTGTTTGTTTTAATTGTGAGATGATTAAACATCAACATTCAGAGTTAGATCTGTGTACAAATGTTGTCAAGTCCAATTAAAGCCCAACTCTCACGTTTGTTCATACACAGCTTTGATACATAGAAGGAAACCTTTCATGCATGTTATATTACAGTTGAGAAATTTTGTTATCGTATGATGTCTTACTTGCGGTTTGAAGTATTCCAACTGATCAAAGGGAACCTTTCCTGTTGATTGTTACTCCTGTTTCTACTCTAATTCATTTGTAAACTGGGTTGATCAAGGGTGTTCATAGGTTGGGTTGAAAGACTTTTTAGATCCAATTAATTGTTTGAATTGTAAATTTCTTCAATCCAAATAACTCTTATTAAAAAATGAATCCAATCCAAACCAACCATGAAATATTTGGGTTTGGTTGGTTCGGGTTAATCGGGTCATTTATTTAAAATTTTGTTCTAAAAATGAGCAAAACGTAAATATGTAAAAATCTAATTTAATTATTTTCATATATTGAATTAAGATTAACAACTCAATTTTAATTTATATAGTGAAAATTTTCTTTCTAAAGTGCAAATAAACCACTTTTTAAGATTGGTTGAAGAATAAATTATTCAAAAAATATTTGAATTAAATAAAATTAAAATCAATATATGTATAAATAATTATGTTATATGTAATAAAAATATATTTTTTAAAGTTAATAATAAACTTGGGTTGGTTCGAGTTAGTTTGAGTTATATTAGGTGAACTCATGAACCAACCCAACCCATAAAATTTTCATTTACTTGAACCCAACCCAACCCAAACCGTACGGTTGGATTGGATTGATCAGTTTTTTCGGGTATTCGGGTTTTTTGAATACCTCTAGAGCTGATGTTTAGCAATTCAGGATTTACCCTTGAAAAGGCATCATATGCTCATGTTCCCTTTGCAAACCAACTTTACTAAAATTTCTCCCTATCCGTTTTTCCCTCCCCATTCAGGAAATTCATACCTTACTTCCTGTTAATCCAATTAGAAAAGGCTTTCTAGTTTGAACACATTTTATGAATACATAACTGGCAAGTAAATTCTTGTGTACACATGCTGTTGTGTTCTGCTGTTGGCATCTAGTCAAACTAAACTTTTGTATGTGTAGAATGTCAATTTCCAATGTTATATCTGTTGGTTTCAAGCCTTCTGTTAATTTATTTCTGGCTTCTTAAGCTGATGACATTCTTTTTCTTAGTTGATGATCATGCTTTATATTATTTGGGTTAACACCTTTTAATGTTATGATAAAGGGAACTAACTCAATCACGTATGAGATCCTCGTATTCTAGGTGAACCTCCACAACGATAATAAGAATAACCCCAATAAACGAATTGATAACAACCCCAAGAAAGCTAAATAGATTTACTTGGAAAGATTTGATCAAAGAAGAAAAAAAAAAAAAAAAAAAAAAAAAAAAAAAAAGGAGAACTTGTTTCTAATTTTAAGATTTCAAGCTTTTCACAATCTAATTTATCTAGCTGGATTGAAAGTTCTAAACTTGTATTCTAAACACAATAATACAAAAAAAAATAATAATAATAAAAATAAAATACATAAAGCTTGAGAGATTAGACTCTAAAAAAATTTCTTTCAAATTCAAAGTCTTGTTTCTTGAATGTAGAGATTACAACCCTATTTAACTTATTTTCTTATCATTCTCCCCTTCTTTGAGAAGATTCATTCTCAAATATTAAGTATTGGCTTGTAAAGCAACTTTGTAATCATCATCTCGAGTTTTGAAAGAAGTTTGAAAGATTCGTCTCCTCCAACAACAAATGTGTAATTTCTTTGTAGAGCACTCCTCCCCATTCGTTGTTGATCAAATCTTAAAAATTTGATGCTCCATTTTGTTTTTAATGAATCATAAAACGCACAGGAAAAATAATAGAAAAGAACATTAGTTGGAACAATAATTTCACTCTCATGATTTTTCTCACTCAATTTTTTTTTCACTTCCCATCTTAATCACACTATCTTCTTTTGCTTTTGTCAACTATATCTCACTTTTTTCTGTCTCGAAAGTGTCCTCACTTTGCTCTACGTAGTTTGTCATGACCACACATACTTCAAATATCGCATCACTCTCCATAACTACTTTACCTTTTGATTCCTCTCTTAAACCTTGATGATTAGAATCATTCATCTCAACAACCCCATCATTGGAACCTTCTTCTTTTACTAGTGAACCCCTACAACGATATTAAGAATAACCCCCAATAAATAAATTGATAACAACCCCAAGAAAGCTAAACAGATTTACTTGAAAAGATTTTATCAATGATAAAAAAGAAGGGAGAACTTGTTCCTAACTTCAAGATTTCGAATTCTCCAAAATCTAATTGATCAAGCTAGATTGAAAGTTTTAAAATATGTATTCTAAACATAAGAATACATAGAAAAACATAAAGATTGAGAGATTAAACTCTAAGAAAATTTTATTCAAATTCAAAGTCTTGTTTCTCAAATGTGGAGATTTCAACCCTATTTAAATTAATTGAAAAGATATAAAGGATTCAACCTTTCAGCTAATTGACTAGGTTCACAACAACTCTTCAATCTCATACGTGAACCTTTAATAAAGGTAAAAACAGTGAAATAAATTGATACATCTAGTATTAAATATGTAGATGGGTCTGAATTTTTAGATTTATAGCGACGCTTGGATGAAATGTGACTTTTGATGCACGAAAAATTGCAATTCTTCACCATGGATTGAAACCTTAGCTTGGAAGTAAACATCAAATGCTCCGGCTCCTATCATTATCATTTATTTCCTTATCACGTTATCATGTAATCTTTTCTTTTCTTTTCTAATTTAATACACACATGCCTTTCTTTTCTAATTATGAGGTTTCTCTATGCTGCAGCCGGAATGGAGCTTGTAGTTATGATTTCAAACCAATTACAAATAAGATGATCTGAAGGCATGTGTCACACCTTCCTTTTGCATTGTTATGATAATATTGCCTGGATGATTAGAAACAAAATGTCTATAATAGCACCTTATTTGCATTTGTAATAAAACAATTCAATATTGCAATGAAAGTGATTAAAAATTTTGGAAGCGATGATGGATATTGAGAATCTTAGGTTCTGATGATGCTTTATTTTAGAAATTTGGTTTTATTTGATAGTGATTGAAAATTTTGAAAGTGATTAAAAATTTTGGAAGCGATGGTGGGCATCTGTATTATTGGAATGTTTTGAATTTGTTTGTTGGCACTTCGAATAATCAAGTACGGGGTCTATTCAGAATTCATATTAGCCTATTTATTTATTTGTAGTTATTTACAATTATAATCCTAGGGTTTAGAATAGTGTGCTATATAAACTCTCTGATAGTGTTGACATTCAACATGCTGGAGAAATTGGGATCTTAAACACTCTAATTCCATGAATTTTAGCAAAGAAACATGCAAGATCAAATAAAAAAATAAGTAGGGTTTCTGAAATCTATACCTTTGTTGAACTCTTCAATCCTTGAATTCTAGCTCGAATTTCTTCACCAAATTGTAAACCATCACTTGATATTCTCTACTATCCTTTAGGACTTAGATTAGATTGTAAGATCCAAAATGAGCGGTAATTTTTAAGGGAATAAAGGAGTATTTCAGATTTTGTGTAACATGTGAAGAAGAACCTTTCTTCTCTAGAATTTCATCATGCAAAATCCATTCAATTCTCAGCAAACTCAACCTTTTGATCAACATCTACATGCAAATAAAAAAAAAAAAAAAAAAAAAAAAAAAAAAACCCCTAGGAGATGACACCAAAACAAATATATTTTAATTGGAAATATATGGTGTCATAATTGGGATAAACTCACTTTTAGGATTTTATCATTTTCATTTTTATTTAAATTAATTTTTAAACAAAACCAATTTCTAATTGAAATAAATTTTCAATTTTATAATGAAAAAATATATTAATTGAATAGCTAATTTTAAATAAAATCCATTAATTTTAAAATTAATTCTTAATAATTAAATAAATAAATTTAATATCAGATATTAAATTAATTAAACACCAATTCCTCAAACATGAATCCTTATTCATGTAATTAATATTTAAATTATATTTAAACTTTTCCAAATCTCCAATTTCGTTTAATTCATTAATTAAACGTATAACTATATCGTATATAATTACTGATTCCCTTAATTTGAATTTGAACGTTTCAAAATCTCTCATCACACTATTCTAAGGTTTAATCCATCTATGAGCTAGTAGGGACCTAATGGACCTACAGATTGTGAGCTCCAACAATCCGAGATTAACCGACTAAACTCTTTAACCTAATTAACCAACATTCATTAACTATCGGGTCACTCCACTAAAGCCCAGTAGTTGCACTCTCCTCACTGTAGATATAATTCTGTCCACTTGATATAACCATAATCAGTATGTCGACTCTTCACAAGTTGTTCGTAATAATGGTTGGGTCAAAAACTGTTTTACCCCTGAGATTACATCTTGCTCCTTAAGTCCCACTGATCTTCTAATAAACAATTGGTTTATGATCCAATCACCAAACCGAGTCTTTCTTGGGCCAATGAGAGGGTGGGTCTCTTGTTCAAGATTCGGAGTCAATACTTAAGAGAACAACCTCTCTACTATCCCTAAAAGTAGGTAGGAGCAAATTCCATCTTGCACCTTATGTCCCCAGCTATCTACCCAATTTTACCCCTAAAATGGGAGGCTTATTGAGTCGGCACTATTGAATCAATCCTCACTCGTGCAAATCTAAGGATAATCCCAAATAAACAGGAGTTCATAGTTAGCTCAAGATTAAGGTCAGTTACTAGGTCATCGCTTTGAAATAGTCAATCTTAAATAGTTCGTTATAAAGTAAGAGTGACTTATTTCTCATTCTGGTCTTATACAAACTCTTTACATAGGATACCTTCACTCGCATTTCTCCACGTGAATGATTTAGGATCACATCATTTGTACTAAATACCAAATAGGTCGCATCCAATAACGTTCCAGAATAAGGTACCCATCCTTATTCATAAACTATAGACCGTTTTGGCTATCTACTCAAACTGGATCCACTCATATGTCTCCACATAAAGTTCAAGTACTCATGTAATAGCCATGAATCTTAGTTTATTGAATTTAGTTTTTATAAGTGAAATTTACATATTCAATAATAGTTTTATTGAATAAACCTCAATAATTTCTTTATTGCAAATAGAATATGTTTAATTTTGCAAACTGCGAGTTTTAGGACAAACAACCCAACACTCTCTAACCCTAGAGGCGCCATTGGTATATTCTGAAAACATTCTCTTTAATAATTTTGTTCTCCCTCTGCCCCATGGACGTAGCTAACACACCATTAATGAATCACGTATATCTGTGTGTTGATTCTTTTACGTTTTTTATATTATTTAATTGCCAATTTTGTAACAAACTGGTATCAGAGCCTCGTTAGATTTTTTCGAAATTCTACATTTGTTCGAAAATTGAAGATGTCTGGCATGAACCTAAAAATCGACAAATTTATGGGGAGGAATAGTTTCGGTTTATGAAAGATCAAGATGTGATCCCTGCTAAAGCATCAAGGATTGTGGGCACTACTGATTGATAAGTCAAAGAAGGCTGTCATGGATGACGAAGAATGGCACTCTTGAGGAGAAGGATTTGACGATCATGCTATATTTGGTTGATGATGTCATCATTGAGATCACTGATGAAGAAACTGTCGCTGGTATTTGACTAAAGTTAGAAAGTATTTACATGACGAAATCTTTAACCAAGAAGTTGTTTATGAAGAAACGTCTATATAATCTACATATGCAGGAAATTACTTCTCTGCGAGACCATCTTGATCAATTAAATAAAATCTTATTAGATTTGCTTAACATAGAGGTTAAGGTTGATGATAAGGATACTACCCTAATATTGTTGACGTCTTTGCCCCGTCTCGTATGAGACTTTTGTTGACTCATATATTGGTGGGAAAGAAACTTTAACCTTAGAAAATACAAAGTTCACGTTGCTTATGAGAGAGGACCGTCAAAATACAGGAAGTTCAGGTACAGAAAGTCGAGCATTTGGGTTAATTGGTATAAGAAGTAAGGGACATAAGAATTTTGGTAAGCAGAAGTTGAACTAGAATAATAAGTCTTTGAAGTCAAAGGATGCTAGGTCAGATGATATTTGTCACTATTGTAGAGAAAGGGGGCATTGGAAAATCGAATGTCCCAAGATAAAAAGGTATCAGAAAAATAAGGAAAAAATGACAAAAAGAAAGCATCTACCTCTCTTGTACAAGTTGAGATTGATCCTGAAGAAGTCGAGATTGATTATGAAGGAGATATGGCTTTAGTTGTGAATGAACATTCACATTCTGATGATGTGTGGGTTCTTGATTCTGGGACATCTTATCATATGTGCCCAAATAGAGAATGGTTCTCAACGTATCAAGAAATAGATGGAGGGAATATTAGCATGGCTAATGGTATTGTGTGCAAAATAGTTGGAATCGACTTAGTCAAGATACGAACACATAATGGTGTCTTCTACACTTTGAACGATGTTAGGCATGTTTCATTAATGATGAAGAGTTTGATATCCTTTAGTGTACTCGATAGCAAGGGTTACAGTTTTAATGGTAAATGTGGAGCAATGTATGTCTACAAGGGTACTAAGGTAGTTCTGAAAGGCATAAAACGTGGAACACTGTATTTCCTATCATGTTCCACAACAATGGGTTATGTTGTTGTTGCATCGTCTGTTGTTCACAAGAATGATATGACTAAGTAATGACATATGAGACTTGTTCATATGAGTGAAAAAAGGGATGCAAATTCTGTCAAAAAGGGATCTTCTATGTGGGCACAAAGTGTAAGATTTTGAATTATGTGAACATTGTGTATTTGGGAAGCTTCATCGCAGCAAGTTTTCAAGAGGTGCTCATTGTACAAAAGGGACACTAGATTATATTCATTCAAACTGTTGGAGACCTTCAAGAGTTGAATCTATTGGAGGCAGCAAGTATTTTATGTCTATAATTGATGATTACTCAAGAATGACTTGGGTTTTTATGATAAAACATAAAAATGAAGCCTTCAAGAATTTCAAGAAGTGGAAGATGTTGATTGAAAATTAAACTGGGAAGAATATCAAAAGGATGTGAACTGATAATGGTTTGGAATTCTGTGGATTTGAATTTAATTAGTTCTATGAAGCTGAGGGGGTTGTTTGTCATCACACGGTCAGGGATACTCCACAATAAAATGGGGTTACAGAACATATGAATCAGACGTTGTTGGAAAGAGCAAGATGCATGCTCTCTAATGCAAGGTTGGCTAAAAGGTTTTGGGCAGAAGCAGTAAATACAACATGTTATCTGATCAATTGTGAACCTCACACAGCTATTGGTTGTAAAAAACCTTATGAGGTATGGTCTGGTAAGTCTGCAGATCATTTTTCATTAAGAGTTTTTGGTTGTACTGTCTACTATCATGTTAATGAGGGTAAATTAGAATCGGGATCTAAAAAGGGTATATTTGTGGGTTTTGGGGATGGAGTTAAGGGATATAAGTCTGGTCACCTTCTGAGAATAAAGTTATACTTAGTATGAATGTGATATTTGATGAAAATTCCATGCTTAACTCAACTGTGAAGCCTTTTGTGACGTCTACTAATGTGGGAAAAAGTAGTGGTGTTGATAAATAGATGGTGATGCAATTCACTCCAACTATGAATGCATTACAACATCAAGGTGGAGAAAATCAACATGTTACTACAGAAACTAATGTGTAACCAGAAACTAACATGCCTGAAACATCAGAAGTTGTTTTACCTGAGAATTCTAGTTCACAAGTAGATCAACTGAGTATAACTCGTGACAAAGCTAGAAGAGTTGGTGTTGGACCTCCTGTGAGGTATGGTTTTGAAGGTATGGTTATTTTTTAAGGAACTCTAAATGTAGAGAACCAATGAGCGGAAGCAGATCATTCCAAATTCCATTGTGAAAGAACATATACATTTATAATCAAACAAAACAGTTATGTATCAAGTCTAAATTACAGCGTGCTTCAAAAGTTTAAAAACAAAGGATCAAGTAAACATACCTTTGAAGAACCTTTTCTTCTAGTATTTATGCGATCGAACTTAGCAACGCGTCCAATAACACGGACGCAACATGCCTTTGGAATATCCTCGATCAGCAACAAGTGAAACTCAATCCTCGACCCTCGAATAGAAACTTGACACTACCACGAGGCTACCTTGGTATTCTCGGTGTGAGAATCCAGGAGGTGTGGGCTCTGTTTGGATTTGAAAAAAGAATGGAGGAACTAGAAGATCGAGTAAACGATCGAGTAGGTGGCAGAAGGAATAAGTCTATCATATAGACTTGGGTACTCGATCGTTTAGTTGCAAGTAACTATCGTATAGAAAATACTCGATCGATCATTTACTCTCTCAACAAGTTATCGTACAACTTTTACTTTTTGCGCGTGGTTTTTCAAAATGAAAACAATTTTCATATTTATTCAACAGTTGCCATAAATCGTGCATAACCTCCCACCAAGGTGGTTATTGGAGAAAACCGAAATCAATTATCTTATAATTATTTATTATAAATAAATATAATAACTAATTTTCTCATATTATATTTATAACCTATGGTTTTAATATCACATCATATGCAACATATAAACCATAGTTCTTTTTCTCCTTTATGGCATTTAATATCAATCATATTTATATTAATTCCTCCAATTAAATAATATATATCAAATACATTAAATCAATTATATCACATATAATTGAATCAATTTAATTATATCATATATAATCAAATTCTCTCTTGTTAATTTGAACACTCCAAACTAACCCAAAAACTGATTCTCAACATGAATCCATTGAGCTGCCAAGGGGACTTTATGGACCTGTAGCTTGAAGCTCCAATGGTATGTGAATAACTGACTACTTTAATCATGATATCCACCATCTGTTAACTGTCGAACACTCCACTAAAGACCGACAGCTGCACTCTTTGCATTACAAATATATTTCTGTGTCCATCGGATATGACCAATCAACAGTACGATGACCCTTCACAAATTGCTTGTAAGTACAACTAGACCAATTTACTATTTTGTCCTTATAGTTACATCCAACTCCTTAAGTACCACTGATTCCTCTAATGAACAATACATCATAGTCCCACTATGAGGAAACCCTTCTTGGGCCAAGAGAAGGTGTGGTGCCACATTGTTCAAGCTCCCGAAATCAGCCTTAAGGGAGCAATTTATCTACTTACCCCTGCTTTGGGGAAGTAGTGAATTTCTTTTTATGTAGCTGAGTACCTAGCTCCTCAATCAGACGAATCCCCAAAGTGGTAGGTTTGAGCCGACGATCTGGCCACTCGCACCCATGCAAATCAAAGGACCACCCTCATGGGCAGGAGTTCCCAACTCATTCAGGATTAAGGTCATGTTACCTATGGTCATCCTAGTGAAATGAAAGTCTCTATCATGAACGACATTATATAATGAGACTAAACATTTAGTGGTCCGGTCTTATACAAACTCCTTTGTATAGAGCATCCCGCTCGCGTGTCTAATACATGAATGGTTAGAATCAAATCATTTGTAGCACTTTATAAAAATTGTAACATCTACAAAGCGTGCCACACTCGTAGTGTCACCAGGATAAGGTTCCCCTCCTTTATCCATATACTACAGAGCATTTAGGTTATCACTTAAAGCACGATCCACTTGTATGTCTCCACATACATGCTTAAGTTACAACGACAACCAGGGATCTTAGTTTATTGGTTTGTGGTTAATGCAACTAAAATATCTCATATTTCATAGATTGTAGTGCATAAAATATCTCATATTATTACATCACAAATAGTTTGTTCATACCAGTATTTACAAACTACAGGACCCTACGAGATTTAGGGCATCAACCCCAACACCCAGATAGTGGCAGTTGGCCATAGAAATTCCACACGATACAGTTGTTCGTTTAATGTTGTCAAAGAATCAGAGAGACGGTGGATGTTGGTTAAAGCTGCAAATGGTAGGTTTATAGGTATAGTTGAGCCAACAATAATGAGGGCCAACGTTTAAAAGTCAGATCAAGGTCTATCAGTTTAGAAGCAATTACGAAGTCTGAGAGAGAAAGTTGATGGCTATCATGAACCTCTAATTGTCAAACATTCGAATGAATTGGTAAAGTTGCAAAAGCGAATAAGGGCATCAAAGTGGAAGACCATAACAGTTGCTAAGGTCAAAGATAAAGTCTTCAGCTTAGCAACAGGCTTGAAGGAATGAGTCAAACTATTTGTAGAATGTATCTTCTTCAAGAACAAGTGTTTAGGATTGAAGAAGATGTCAATTAATACCAATTAGTTGAAGTTGAAGTACGTAACTATTCTTTATGTCTGGGGAATAGTTCCATATAACTTGCTCATACCCTGGGGCAAATACAGATTAACTACAGTTACTTTCTGATGGTTTCCTGTTTAGTGACTGTGTTGATTTTACAGGTTTTATGTTAAGCCTTGGAGTTTGTCAAGAAGACCAGAGATAACTGTTTGAGAGTATGTCTTGGAGTTTGCTAAGATACTATGTTTTGTTACAGTGGGAGGCAAGATCGTCGCTTTTTTCTAAGTGGGAGAATGTTAGGATCATGGAGACAAAACTTCACATTGATGGAAACACACACATACAGTATAATCTTTGACCAAAGTCAAAATAGAAGGTAAGCTAATTTTGACCAAAAGTTAAAATTGAAATAAAAATAAATTGTTGAAATGAAGATTAATTTGGGCCTGGCCCATTTGGATATTAGGTCTTTGGCTTGCATATATATACATTTAAGTGGAAAAAAAAAGGTGGCAAGCGCAGACAACAAATGGAGGTTGCGACAATTTTTTTAAGTGTTGTCTATATATCGTACGTGCAATAGTGAAGAAAAAGAAAGAATACAAAACTCTTTGGGTTTTAGGCGTTTCTCTTTTATTGTTAAGACCAAGATATCACGTTGTGGTACTGGGATCAAATAGTTCGTGTTGGATTTTTGGGAGAGATTTGTAGCATGAGTTTCGAAATCTTTTGCAATCTTCATCATAGTAGAACCTGAAGTTGTAGAAGACTAGACGTAGTTCCGAGTTTGGGGCGAACCAATATATTTCAGTGTCGATTCTCTTTTCCTTTCGCTTAATTGTTTTGGGAATTTTATGATCATTAACCCGTTTTTTTTTCTAACCTGTAGAAGTGTGAATTTAAGATATAATTTTGATATTCCATATTTTATTTATCTTAGTACAAATTTCCAACAGAAAGAAGGGAATATTAAAACCCAAGGCTTTATTGGTTGACTACATTGACGTTGAACCTCCAAATGCCAAATAGGCATTAAAATATCCTTACTGGTGATAGGTGATGAATGTCGAATACTCTGCTTTATTGCAAAATAAAATATGGAAACTGGTCCCTTTACTAAAGGATCAAAAGGTTGTTGGTTACAAGTGACTTTTCAAGATTAAAAGAAACTCAGGTGGGTTTATAGCTCGATATAAAGCTCATTTAGTCGCAAAGGGTTTTCATCAAACACTTGATATTGACTGAGACACATAGTCTTGTTGTGAAACCTATCATCATTCGCATTTTGCTTACCATGGCTCTTGCTCGTGGTTGGAGTATTCGCCAAGTGGATGTAAATAATGCACTTTTACCATGGCTCTTACTCGTGGTTGGAGTATTCACCAAGTGGATATAAATAATGCACTTTTACATGGGTTTCTCTCGAACAACCTATTGGTTTTAAAAGTACTAATCCATCTTTGGTATGCAGGCTTCATAAACCACTTTATGGGCTTAAGCAGGCACCTCACACTTGGTTTGAACGCCTTAGTGCTTATCTTCACTCACTTAGGTTTGTTTCATTTAAAGCTGACGATTCCATCTTATTTCGGCATCAAAAAGGTGAATTGTGTTATGTTTTAGTGTATGTTGATGATATTATAATTACTGGGAGTTCTACGAATACTATTTCCAATACTATTTGCATTAAAAGATTTTGGTACTTTTAGTTAATTTTTGGGTGTTGAAGTGTCCTGTCCACCTAACGGTGGCATGTTTTTATCACAATCAAAGTATACTTTTAACTTGTTGAATAAGACTTGAATGACAGGCGTAAAGGCATTACCACTCCCATGCTTAGTGGTCCTCTATTGTCTGCTTGGAAGGGTGAATATTTCTCTGATGTGCATATGTATCGAAGTTTGGTTGGGATCTTGCAATATGCTACACTCACATGTCCAGAGATTGCGTTCAGTGTTAATGAAGCTTGTCAGTTCATGCATTCTCCTAGGTTAGTTCAATGGCAATTAATTAAGCACATATTTAGATACTTAAAAGAGTCCATTCAGCATGGCTCATTACTTTCTGTACCTTGAGATATATGTAATCTTCTAGCTTTTTATATTTATTGTGGGTGGGTTCAGGAGTGTTTTCCCCTTCTCTTAGGGTTGGCAAAAATCCTCGTGGTCCCCACCTTGATTGGGGCAGGGAATCCCCAATTTGACTAAGGATGGGGTCAAACTGAGGATTCTAACCGGGTCCCCGGTCAGCGACGGGGAGGGTATCCCCACCCTGTCCCCATTCCCGTCTCGACCCCAATAATTTTTTAATATATATATATATATATTAAAAAAAAAAAAAGAACAATGGGGATGGGGGAAATACCCTTCGTGAGGACAGTGATGGGGAATCTCCCCTCGCCCTGACCCTGTTGCCAACCCTACCTTCTCTGCTTATATATAGGGCATTTCATTGTGTATTTATTCATGAAAAAAATCAATAGAATATATAAGGTTTCTCTTTTTCTTAAAAAAAAAAAAAAAAAAAACTTTTCCTCTATAATTTATTTAAATAAATTTTTACGCATTAGAGAGAGTGTTTCTTTAACGCAAATAGAGAGTGGAGAGAAATTGAAGAGAGAGTTTTCTTTCATCCACATTGATAGAGAGAGGAGGGAAAAGAGGATCTTATTGAAGCATGTGACAAATTAAGGGGTCATAGAAGCGACAAGAGGAGGGAGGATGGTTTCATCAAACAGTAAATACAAAGAACCTCTGATAGAGAAAATTTTCGTAGGCACAGAGGCGAAGAAGATGAAAAGCAGGACATGGGTTCATAATTGGGAGACTACAACAAGTTTTAAAAAATATTGGACAAGACAAAATTGGTTTCAAGTAAATAATATATTTACTTGTATTTAGAGATAATATAAATATGATAATATTAAGGGCGATTTTTAAATATAAAAAAATGGGCCAAAATAATTATAATTTGTAGCAAAAAAAACCTACGAAAAGTTGCAATCCAACCAAAGCCCAAAAATGGTGTGAAATACCAAAAAAGTCCCGCCTGATTTTTCCTCTTCAGCCGATTTTTTCCTCCAACATTTTATCTTCTTCTTCAGATTGACTTCGTTCACTCTTCTTCTTTTTCTTCTCCTTCTTCTTCTTCTTTCATCACGTTGCTTCACGTCGACTTGGTTATTTTCCATCACGCTGCTTCATGACGCTTCTTTGATCGAAGTTGATTTATCTTCCCCAACATTTTTCTATTTAGGTCCATTTCATGTTACTATTATTTTAGGCTGTTGAAGCTACAGGAAAAGAAAAACGTACAAAGTTTAGACCAAATATATGTTCAATGTAATTCTATTAGGTACATCAGGAATTCTATCGTTGATAGATAATGATATAAGCCTATAAAAGTCTGTTAGTAATGGTCTATTAAAAAAGAACATGATTGTAAGCTCCATCTCACTATGATCTTCACGTTCACAATCACAAAATACTTAGATTTAATGGTCAATAACAATTCAAGAGTCAGGGGAGGTAGTATGTTGAGGCTTGAAATTCTTCGGTCGTTTACCAAATAGCAACTCGATCGTAAGCTCCAAGAATTAAACAATAGTTCACTTATGTAAACGATTGGATGAAAAGCTAGAGATCGTGTAGACGACAGTTGACTCTAGCTAGACGATCGTATAGATGACAGTTGATGAGCTAAACGATCATATAGACGATTGGACATAGAGCTAAATGATATATCAAGCACTGTCTATCACTATCTAGCAAGCGAGCGCCTACGCGATCATGCAACCAATGCCACATGATCATGTAAAAAACTCTACACGATCACGTAGCATTAGCTAAACGACCGTTTAGCAAATGCTATACAATCGTGTAGTAAACTCTACATGATCGAATAACAAAAGCTATCTGATTGTTTAACTTTGTAAAATTTAAAGAAAGCCTTAAAACGAGAATTCTATCACGAAACATCCATCAACAATTCATCCACAAACATTTATCACATAAACGCAATGTAGATAAGAAAAAACCCATAGTTTACTGATAAATATATTTAAACTACTATCAGTGTCTATCAATGTTTAAATATATATTATATACTTTTGAAGTCTATCAATTCCATACTTTACTGTTAGACATTAATAGACTTTTATCAGCGTCTATCAACTCTCAACTCAATTACTATAGTACTATAATGCTTCTAGTTTTGATGCCAAAAAATGAATCAACCATGGATAATCCTAATATTACAACAACTTTTTATATAAAAAATGAAATCAATATATAAATTTTAATAACCAAAACTGATATACAGTATCAGATGGTAAAAAATAAACACTGACTTTCAAATTGACCATTAGACAAGTTTAGTATCGAAGTTGATTGTTCTTCTCCAACATTTTTCTATTTAGGTCATTTTCTTCAATCGACTTCGTTCGCAACTTTTTTTATTCTTCTTCTTCCTAATCCTTCTGCTGCTTCTTCTACCACTATATCAACAACAAAAGGTATAACTCTTTTCTTTTCGTGATTATAGTTATTAAGTCTAATTTTGTTTACTGGTAATATTTATTAACCCTAAATTTTGTGTACAGATGGTAAGCAACATCAAAAGAAAAACTGTTAAAGAAGAAGGAACATCAAATAAACAAAAGAAGGCAAAAACTCAAAAAGAAAAAAAAGGAAAACTAAAACTAAAGGTATAAACAAACTATGATGGGCATTGATAGGGGTATATCACTGTCTATCAGTGATACGAACATTTTCTCATATATTTTATGTTATCTATCATTCATACCATGTTTAGTTGGAGCCACTTACAGTTGGTGCTATGATATTTCTTTTATAGATAGACAATGTTTTTATCATTCATAGGCTACTTACAACTGTCATGCTGATACTTGTATGTTTAAGATAATAGTGAGTGATAGTTTATGATAGAACATAGACATATATAACTTGTTTATTGTTGATACTTGTATGTTTAAACAGGTGGAACATGAACATGAACATCAAACAATAATGCAAGATCAGAACAAAAATTTGAAAATATCAATATGCATCTCATTAGATGTAATGCAAATTATTAAAAACCAATTAGATGATAGAAATTTAAATACTTTTAGAAATGGTCCTTTCGGACACTTTCTAGATATAAAAATTGAGAAAATGCCCACAAGATTCATAAACTATCTTCTAAGGAGACAATGCATCACAAATAAGCCAAATGTCTTGGCTTTTAACTTTAATGGGCATATAGCAAAGTTTGGATTAAAAGAGTTTTGTTTAATCACAAGTTTAAGTGGTACTCAACTACTATCAATAGATTTAGAAGAAAAAGAGCAAATTTCTAAACTTATAAAAATAGTCTTTAAAAATGGTGATTCAATTGATAGAAAAGACATTGAGAGAAGCTTTAAGTTCCTACATGATTTTGAAAGTGATAGTGTCAAGGTTAAGTTGGCAAACCTCCTTCTCTTAGAGTCCTTTTTAATCCCAAGGCAAGGTCACAATGTTGTTAATTGGAAATATGTTGACATGTTGGACAATGAAGAAGAAATTAAAACCTATCCTTGGGAAAGTTTGTCATATAATTTGACATATCAATTTTTCAAAAAGGCTTCTTCTATTGAAAAGGATTCTGTATGCCTTCAAGATTTCCCTTTGGCACTAGTTTATTGGGTATTTGAAATAATACCAAAACTTTCAACAATAGATATTGGATATGGAAGAAAAATTTGCAATCAAAGTCCAAGAATAATATCATGGCAGTGCTTGCAACCTGATCATTGGAGAAATCTTGAAGAGAATATCTTTCAAAGAAATGATGTAAGTATTTTCTATAATTTCATAACCTTATTTTTATTACTTGTAACGGTTTCAAACAAAAAATAGATAACAGTATATCACCGATAGACAGTGATAGTTCTATCACTGTCTATCAGCAAAAACAATGATAGACATATATCATAAAAAAACTTATTGGTGTTTTCCTGTTTTTGATCTAATGATTTAACATGTGTTTAAACTTGTAGTTTTATGTAATTCCACTAGTTCCAACAGAAGAAGAATCACAATCAACCACTATCAAATATTTGATAGATTTGGAAGAAAAGGAGAAGGAAAAAATAGAAAGAGAGAAAAAAAAAGAAGAAGAAATAAACGAAGGAAGAGATTTAATTGGAGAAAAAAAAAGCATGGGAAAAAGATAATGGAAGAAATAGAAGAACTGAAAAATGGCCAACAAAGGATAGAAAAAGAGTAGAAAAGTTTGAAACAAGGCCAAGAAGAAATCATCAGAATGTTAAAAACCATCATAGAAAGACTTCCAATTGAAAAGCTTTCACAAAAAAAAAAAAAAAAAAAAAAAAAAAAGAGAGGTTGAGGAGACCATAGAGAATTCTTGTAGCTTACAAATTCTTGAAAGAAATTATGAAATTGACAGACTGATGAATTAGGCTGCAAATTATGTAGCTCGGGTAAATCTTTTGCAATGTGTTATTTTATTTTTAAATGTAAACATACATTTACTGAGTAAAATAAAAAAAAAAAATCTTCTAGATTAAAATTGGGAATGAAGGAAAGGTTGGTTTGTATACAAGTTTTTGTACTGATGGTTGTAGACAGGCCAGGTCCAACCCTTTCGACGTTGTTCTCCTCATCATCTTTGTATTTGATTTATGTTTTTTGTTTTAGGAATCTTATACCCAAATACAAGAGATTCAAATACAAGATTATTTTGATGATATAGAACCTCTACCTTTGGAAACCCCAAAGACACAAGAATTAACAATACTATTCGAGGAAGAGGATGAAAAGGAAAAGGTTTGCTTCATCTCTTAAGCTATGTGTTTTCTCTGTTAAGCTACGTATTGTCTCTGTTAAGCTAGATATTGTCATGAAAGTCAATTAGATCTATCACTAAGTTTATCACTGCCCATCAGTGATAGACATTCATGATAGAAGTAAATGAGGTCAATGACTGAACGGATTGTATTGTCTTCTTAAGTATTAGTTTTTTCCTTTATTACAGCCTGTTGATAAAGGAAAAAATGTTGTTGAACAAGAAGAGCATGTTGAAGAACAAGTTGATGAGGAAGAAAGTGAAGAAGAAAACGAGAATGAAATGGAAAAAAATACTTGAAAATAAAAGAAAAAAACCAACAAAAAAGAAGGTAACCAAGAGTTCTTGTTGTCAGTTGATGACTAAAATTTATATAATGTTCTTTAAAGCATATGGACAATGATGAATATGAATGTAATGCAAGTTCATGTCCCCAACTATTGCGCTAATGAATGAATGAATGATGCTCTATATGCGCTCAAGTGCTTGCGATAAAGACATTTTATACGATACTAAGTTCTAAATATATGCGTTGATAGTGATATACTCGTAGTATGCGATGAAGTAGTGCGTGTCACAAGTTTCCTTGCGCTAAAACCAAGTATAATTCCAACGCAAGTTTCTCAGAATGATCTGAGGTCGAACACGGGGATTGTTGTTGTTAAATGCGATACTAATGTGATACATGCGACCAGTTATAATAAAGAATAAAGAATTTTGGTTTGTGCAGAAATATAAATTGCGCTGAAAGTAAAAATGCGTTGATAAAGTAAATTCTTAAACTACTATGATACGGGGGTCGAGGACTGGCTGTGAAGTTGTACAAAAGAATCTATGAATGTGATGGCAAGTCTTATGAATGAGGCAGAAAGAGAATGAGTAAAAAGTAAAAACATCGCAAGTTCGTCAATCGCGTTAAGGACGCAACTAAGGTTCCACTTTCCCTTGGCGTACACCTTTCAGTGATCGGCCGCGTTCCCATACGTCTATGGTGAAACAGAGATGAACGTGATGAACGCAAGGTTGTTTCCATCTCTGGAAATACTTCTCGCTTTAGTTAACGCATTCTTCCAACCTTCTCTCGATAGGCGGAATAACATCTTCACTTCTGCTCTCACAGGTGAAGATGTCGTTGAGCATGCTTTAGCTAAACTTAATTGATTCCTTGACACAGATTGACTCACTCGCTTAGTTCTCGCTATTTACCCCTGGGATTAAGAACACATCATAGAGAAAATGGATGATAAATGTATGGAAAGAGACAGAGAGATGATAATGATGACGATGATAACATTTAATTCTAAAATTAAGCATTTGATACATGTTTATGAATGAGGGATCAAAGAAGATGAACACATAAGATGAATTAGAGAATAGAAACAAATACGAAAAGAGTGTCAACGTCTTGACACAGATCTCGATCGGAGACTTGTGCTTGCCGGCGTATGGATATGGTGGAGAGGAAAGCTTCCCTCTCAGGCTTGCTTTCCCGGTAGAATTGACCTTTTGCACAGAGCTTCAGCTTCGGGAATCGAAAGAATTCCTTGCTCGAGACTCACCTTCCAGCCTTGTCTCGTAGTTTTCCCGAATTTACTCTGTAAAGTCTCTTCAGACCAACCTCTCTCCCCGTATATTTAAGGAAGCTATTTATAGACAAGACCTTGGCTATTTGAATTTGTGGTCCCCACTGTATAATTATGGTAATTCCTGCCATGGCGTAATGAAAAATTCCTCTCTGCTCCACGATCAGTCCGTCAGAATTGCACAACAAAAAGTTGTACACTTGTCAGAATCTTCTGCGAATGCATTGCTCTTCACATCTTCGATCGATCGTCGTATGCTGTGTTGTTTTTTTATTACCGCATGCGGTTGAAAATCGTTGATCGCTAAAGCTCATGATCGATTGTTGCATGCGCCGTCAATGCGTTGATCATTTCTTCGTTCTTGATCGATTGGCGCATGCGATGTAGATGCGTTTTACATTTTGTCTTTGAGCCATTAATGCATGCGGTGATCTATTTCCTGCAAAACAGAGACTGAAACATTCTATTTCGCCATCGCAATGGTGTTAGTGGATGCGTTTACGACATTTCATAATTTTCGTATTTCTCAGCCAATTCTTATACTATCGACGCAACTTTTCTCTCTTTTTTCCGCAATATCTAAATAAAACAGCGCAAATAACTTGTATTTCTACAAGTTATCATCAGTCATGATATGTAGTTTTCAAATTATAACATTTAACATTCTTTCTTGTTACTATTATTTTAGGTTGTTGAAGCTATAGGAAAATGAAAACGTACAAAGTTTAGACTAAAAGTATTAGATGATGACAAGAATTTTGTCAATGAGAGGCCCAAGAGAGAAAGGAAACAAACAACAAAGGCAAGAGAAATGAAAAAAGCATCTCCTAAAAAGAAGAAAAAGACTAAAACAACTTCATAGATGGACAGTGCTCCAAGCTTCAGCTTAAACATCTCTCAACTAGACTCTCAAACTCAATCTCAACCTTCTGAATATGAATCTCAACCTTCTTAAACTTAATGTTAGAACTTGGTTTTAAAATGTTATTGAAAAAGACTACAATACTACTACCAATGAACTATGTTATTTTGTGAATATTAAAAGTGACAATGAACATTGATGGTATAACTATATCTATAAGAATTCAACTTTATACTAATGATGTTATCTGCTGTGATTGTATCAATTTTATAAACTTTTGTATGCATTGGATAAAATTCTATCAGGTACATGATGAATAAACCACTATAAAATATATGTCCAATATAATTGTATTAGATACATCATGAATTCTATCATTGATAGATAATGATAGAAATCTATAAATGTCTATAAGTAATGATCTATTAAAAAAGAACATGATAGTAAGCTCCATCTCACTTGGGAAAAGAATTGCTCACTGAGCTCTGATACCACTTGTTGTTCCAGATGACTATGATCTTCACGTTCACAATCACAAAACACTTAGATTTAACGGTCAATAACAATTCAAGAGTCAGGGGAGGTAGTATGTTGAGACTTGAAATTCCTCTATCGTTTACCAAATGGCAGCTCGATCGTGTAGATGAAGCTCTAAGAACTAAACGATAGTTCAATTATGTAAACGATTGGATGAAGCGCTAGACGATCGTGTAGACGATAGTTGACTGGAGTTAGACGATCATGTAGACCACAGTTGATGAGCTAAACGATCGTGTAGACAATCAATGCGATAGGAACTACACGATCGTATAAACGATACTTTAGTAAATTCTAAATGATCGTAGTGTCTATCAATGGTTAAATATATAGTATATACTTTTGAAGTCTATCAATTCCATAGTTTACTGATAGACATTGATAGACTTCTATCAGTGTCTATCAACTCTCAACTCAATTACTATAGTGCTATAATGCTTCTAATAGTTAGCCAAATGATCGTATAATGGATATCTAAACGATCGTATAGTTAGCTAAACAATCTGTTAGTATTATCTAAATGATTATTTAACAAAAACTATATGATCGCATAATAGATATCTCAACGATCGTATAGTAGAGGATAGCTAAACAATCGCTTAGTATTCTCTATATGATCGCGCAACAGTTAGCCAAACGATCGCATAATAGATATCTAAACGATCGTGTAACATTTAGATAAACGATCGCTTAGTAATATCTATCTGATCGCTTAGTAATATCTATCCAATCGTTTAGTAATATCTATCTGATCGTTTAGTAATATCTATCTAATCGCTTAGTAATATCTATCCGATCGCTTAGTAATATCTATCTGATTGCTTAGTAATGTATATCCGATCGCTTAATGATATCTAAATACTCACTTAAAGTATTCGTAGAAACGCATTCACCATGCGATCGTGTACACAGGAATTACACGATTGTGTAAACGATACTTTAGTAAATTCTAAACGATCGTAGTGTCTTCAGTATCAATATCCATGATTAGTTCATCAAGTATCTTCATTTTCAAAATAGCTATGATATACACTGATTAAAAGATAACAGTGGATATCAACATAATAGTATATCCGTGTGTATAAATGATAGACACTGATAGAAATCTATCAGTGTCTATCAATATATATCAGTGTTTGTATAAATGGCTATATCACATGTTTCAGTCTAGAAAAGAAATATAAACAAAGAAATTCAAGAATTTTATTCATATAAAGATAGTGTTCCATTCACCTACAAACTCAATAATAGAACCAACAAATGGCAAAAATAACTTTCATAAGTTCTAATATCAATCTATTTGGCAATACAAGGGAAAAAATGAACTATAATGATTACATCATTGATTAATTAGGCGAAGTTTACAAGTCCTAGAAGTGTGACCTTTAGAATGACAACGACTACATCTTAATGAACTACTTTTAGCTTCACCTATAGATGAAATCCTTTGTTTTTTATGTCTTCCTGCTGAACGTTTAAAATAGAAAGTAATGCTCTAATACCATCATCTAAAACCCTCCAATCTGAATAGACTCCAACAGGTCGAACACAACCCATATATGTCCATGACAACGCGCTTGAGTAATAATAATTAGATACATAGGAATAAATATCCATGTTAAGCAGCTGAAGAACAGCAAGCGCATGAGAGCATGGAATTTCTTCAAAATCCCATACTTGATAGCTACAAGATCCTAAATTAATCTTTACTAGGAATTGTTTATCACCATCCATTACAGAGTATTCAACGTTGTCAATAGGATGAACTTAATAAATAAAAATGGGAAAAGAAATCAACATATTACAAACATACCAAATATACAAATAAATAAAATTTTATAGAAATCTATCAAGGTTAGGATGATAGACTTCTATCATGGTCTATCAGTGATAGACAGTGATAGAAATCTATCACTGTCTATCACACTGAATATCATTCTCCTATCAATTTTATAAATAACACTTACCATGAAACTTCTTGATTGTTCATGTTGGTTGCGTAATATATTCTCTACCCAAGGAGTCAAAATTGATGTCATCGATAAACTAGCTTTCCTTCGATCATGAAACCATTTTTGCAATAAACCTCTAATTGCATCGAGTAAACTTGCAACTGGTAAGTTCCTATTCTCTTTCAAAATAGAATTTACACACTCTGACGGGTTTGTTGTCATCATTTCATACCTTCTTCTTCGAGAATATACACGAGACCACTTCTCAAATCCTACATTAATAAGGCAACTTCGAATATTTGGAGAAATTGACTCCATAGATCTCATATTAAACTCGAGGTCATCAACAATATAAGATTTAGTACAACTAAAGTAAAACTGGTCAATCAAAGGATTCTTGAACAACTTCTTCAAATTTCGCAGAACATGTTGAATGCACACACAATACTCAACATTGTTAAACACACTTAAGACACCCTTTGGAATGCTCAAATGTCGATAAGAGACAATGACTAAATGTTCTCTATCCCCTAAACTAGTTTGTATATGTTCGAAAAACCATTTCCATGATACATCATTCTTAGAATCTACAATAGCAAACGCAAGGGGAAAAATATTATTATTACCACCTAGTGTGGAAGCTGATAGTAGAGTACCGCCAAACTTAGACTTAAAAAACGTGCTATCAATGGATATGGTAGGTCTACAATACCTCCACCCCTCAGTAGATGCACCAATAGCCATGAAACATAATTTAAAATGTCCATTTTCATCAATCTTTAAAGCAGTGTACGTTCCTGAAAAAATAAATGAAAACAATTATATTAGTCACAATGGTAACAAATCAATCATTGTCTATCATTGGTAGATAAACAATAATAGATGGCTATCACAGTCAATCAGTGATAGACAATGATGCACAACTATCATTGATAGACAGTGATAGATGACTATCATAGTCCATCTACAATGCACAGTAATATAAAATTTATAAGAAGAATACTTCATTTAAAATAATACCTGGATTCATTTCTTTCAACCTTTCAAAAAATTGTGGGATCAAGCTATATGATTCAGCTGCATCACCATTTAATGATCTTAATATATGTTCTTTTGCTCTCCAAGCTTTTTGATTACTAATATTAACATCAAGCTTAGTACGAGCCTTATGAACAATATCTCTAGGAAGGGAGTGATCAGTAGAGATAAACCTAGAATTCTCTTTCAAGCAGTCCCCAATTACAGATGAAGAAGCTTGCCTATGACAATTTTGAGTTGTATTCATTGAACAATTATGGTCGAAAATATACTTTATAAGCATCCACAACTCACTCTTCTTGTATCAAGATGCCCGAACATACCATTGACAGCCTTCTTGCTAACATTTCAACTCAAGTGACTTTGAATTTGACTGCGTAGTCCTAAATTGAAAATTCTTATTCATTGCTATTACGTAAAAACACTTACACAATATTTCTTTACTTCCAAATACATATTTTCCTTCAAATCGCCATTAAAACAAACATTTCGTATAACTTGATCATTTGAAGACTAGAAGAAGAACCTAAATATAGTAATCTATCACCACCTCCACCACTAATACCATTACAAGATTCTTCTATAGAATGATGACTGACACGAGCAACTAAAGGATGCCCAGTCCCTGAATCTTTAGCCAAAGACAAATACCAACTGATATCCTTATATTGCTTTATTTGAAATACAAATTGAATATTAGTTTGACCAAAATCCAATAATGTTGATAAATCTATTGAAACATCCAACTGAATTTCATCTAATATCAAACTAACTAAACCATTGAAGTCTATCATATTATCAACAAAAACTCCAGTAACACTATAATTCTCATAAGAATTGTAATGAGTCCACTGTCCACCATAAAAAATGACTACAGGAATATTAATCACGGTATCAATTTACTACAATAAAAGGAAAATAAGATTGTATAAGAAAAATGTTAATATGTATATAACTCTATCATTGTCTATTAGTGATAGACAATGATGGAGCTCGATCACATTATATCAAATACGGTATATCACTAGTGATAGAACTCATTCACTGTTATAGAGAGTGATAGAGTTCTATCACTTTCTATCAGTGATAGATAGTGATAGAACTATATCACTGTCTATCACGGATAGAAAGTGATAAAACTCCATCACTTTGTATAATCCATAGACAGTGATATATGTGTATCATTATCTATCAATAGTAGAAAAATATTCACATCCATACATAGTCACAAAAAAACTATCTATATGCGAGGAAGAAGCCATAGATGGATGATGCTACACGATCGTTTAGCACGTAAGGATGCGTCGAGTATCCAATACCGTATGATCGTCTAGCAAGCGATCGCCTACACCATCATGCAGCCAACGTCACACGATCGTGTAAAAAACTCTACACGATTGCGTAGCATTAACTATACGATCGTGTAAAAAACTCTGCACGATCACGTAGCATTAGCTATACGATTGTGTAAAAAACTCTACATGATCGCGTAACATTAGCTATACGATTGTGTAAAAAACTCTACACGATCGCGTAGCATTAGCTATACGATCGTTTAGCAAATGCTACACGATTGTGTAGTAAACTCTACATATCGCATAACAAAATCTATCCGATCGTTTAACTTTGTAAACTTTAAAGGAAAGCCTTAATATGTATATAGCTCTATCACTGTCTATCAGCGATAGACAATGATAGAGCTCAATCGCAGTATATCAAGCATGGTATATCACTAGTGATAGAGCTCAATCACTGTTGTAGAGAATGATAGAATTCTATCACTTTCTATCAGTGATAGACAATGATAGAACTATATCACTGTCTATCACTGATAGAAAGTGATAAAACTCTATCACTTTGTATAACTTATAAACAGTGATATATGTGTATCATTGTCTATTAGAAACTATCTATCTATCTACGAATTCGATTAGCACGATCGTTTAGCACACAAAAACTATCTATCTTTGAATTCGATTAGCACGTTCATTTAGCATGCAAGGATGCGTCGAGTATCCAATATTGTGCGATCGTCTAACAAGCAAGCGCCTACATGATCATGCAGCCAACGACATACGATCATGTAAAAAACTCTACACGATCGTATAAAAAACTCTACATGATCTTGTAGCATTAGCTATATGATCGTTTAACAAATGCTATACGATCGTGTAGTAAACTTTACATGATCGCATAATAAAAGCTATCCGATCGTTTAACTTTGTAAAATTTAAAGAAAGCCTTAAAACGAGAATTCTATCACGAAACATCTATCAACAATTTATCTATAAATCTTTATAACATAAACGCAATGCAGATAAAAAAAAAAACTCACTAGTACTGTAAACGAATTCGATGAAGAAACGTACACTTACAAACACAACAAATAGAAGAAAAAACCGTACCGTGGTCGCGGAAAATTCCGATGAAGAAGATCGATGAGGAAGAAAGAAAAATAGTGTTCAACGAGGAAGAAGATCAATGTGTTCGATGAGGAAGAAAGAAAAACAAAGTTCAGCGAGTGCAGCAAATCAAATTTGAAGAAAAGGAAAATTGGCGAGAAGGAAAATCATAGTGTGAATAAGGAAAGAAGGAAAATCAATACAGTGTTTGTAATTTGAGAATGGCGAGGAGGAAAATCACGGCATCGACGAGGAAGCATAGTTTAGCAAGCAAGTGCAGCAAATGAAAATTCGAAAAAAGGAAAATCGACGAGGAAGAAGGGTATTTTTGGAAATTAAAAAAAAAGGAAAACTGGAATTTGTTTTTGCTATAAAGTGTAAATATTATTGTTTTTTTCTTATTTATAAGAATTCCCCTAATATTAAATCTTCTAAAAAATACGATGATATTAAATAAAAAAACATTAAATGACTTCATATATTAATTAGATTTTTTTACACTAGTAATTGTTTTTAAGTAAATAAATAAAAATTTTGAAATTTAAATATAGTCCATACTTCTAGTTTATTGTTGATTTTTCCAAAAACATCGTATTATCTTTTAACATTGCCAATATAAATTTTGAAAATGAAAATTATTTTAAATGACAAAACTGCTGAAGATATTTACAAATAATAGCAAAATATCACAATCTATTTGCTATAAAGTGCGATAGACTACTATCTGTGTATATCATGATGTAAATAGACACGGATAGTAGTCTATTGTACTCTATTTTAGATATATAGTGAAATTTTGTTATATTTATAAATATTTTGATCTATTTTCCTATATTTGAAAGCAACCTTTTGTGTTTGCATTTTCTTAAATAAAAATTATTGTTATTATTTAACTGTTTTTTCTTAAAATACTTTGAAGGACTAATTATGATTTAGTGAAAATAAGTGAACTAAAATAGGCATTTAAAAATATAGGATCTAAACAATATTTTAACATATGTTAATTAAAGCTTTCTGTTTACAATATATTCTTTTTTTTTTTTTTTTTTTTTTTTTTTTTTTTTTTTAATTTTACAGATTAGGTTCTTAAATTCATAATGCTGATTTAAAAGTTAAAAGTTCAAATTTTCTTATAGACTAATTTTATAATATATTAAAACTATAAGAATAAAACTATGAATTTTGTGTTTGCATAGACTCAAATGAGTCACCGAAAAAACTGCTTAAGCCTGCAATGCCTACAAAGAAAGACATTTTGTGTTGGTGTTTAACACATCTATATCTATATCTATACTGCATTATTAAAAGGAGTTTATAAGGGAGATTTTTTACCTTTCTTTTTTATTCTTATACTTTTAATAAATGATTACTTTATCCTTCAATTTTTAGAATACGATTTTTTATTTAGTGTTTATTGAGCGATATTAAGAGAATATAGTTGCAACCTTATGTCGATGGTATACAACTCAATGAGTACAAATGGTTACACATATTGAATTGGTGTATCCATTCATGTATGAATGTGATCCATATATAAAAATGTGTCTATTCGAGTTTAGTTGTCCATTGATATTCTTCAATATTTGGAATACGACTCTTTGAATTTATGTGCCTATTAACTGTTTGTGTGTAGGTAGTTAATTCATGTATGGATGCGATCCATAAAAGGCAACTTATCAAGTTTAGATATTCATTGAGAGATATTAGAACTTTGAACAATAAAGATAATCCTTTATATTTTTAATTTACAATTAATAAATATACATGATTTTTTAACATTTACATTAAATTTTTAGAAAATAAAAAATAAAACAATAAATTTGGCACATGAGTAAGTGTGAGCACAAAAAACCTAAACGTTGAATAGTTCATTCTTTATTAAAGACCAAAATTGTAAAATTTCCATCTATACAAAAGACTAAAATGAGTGAGGATAAAAAAAATCATGGGTCATTTTTAAATGTAGAAAAATAAAATTAAATATTTACAAAATATAACAAATACTTCTCTTCCAATTTGACAACAATCTACAGTTTTACAACAGTCTAGAGTTTCTAGCTTACCTGTTTTGGCAAATAATTTTTCAAAGTGCTCTATTTTTATACTTAATCCGCCCCCTCCCCCTCTGGCTCGCGCGCTTTTTCTCTCGATCTCTCTCTCTCACGCTCACTTCCCGCGCCGCCGTCACGCCCTGCTGATCGTCGAACGCCACCGCCGCCTCCGTCCAACCGCCGAACGTTGCGGCCCGAGGATCCGCCGGCGGTGGGCAATCTTTTCTTTATTTTCCATTCTCTCTCCCTCTCTCTCTCTCTCACTGTCTCTCTGTGCAGGCACCACCCACGCCGCCGCCGCCTTGCTAGTCGCCAGTTGAAGGCGCCGCCGGCATCCGTTTTGTTGGCTGGTAGGTGGTTTTGGAATTTTGGGTTGTTTCTCGAATAAATCTTGAATACCCATTGGGTTTTGGCATGTTTTTTTTATTTGCCCAGAACATTTGGGTGTTACATTGGAATTTTGGAGGATTTTTAGGTGCCGTCCAGCAGCGGTGAAGGCATTTCGGCAACACGTTTTGGTGTGTTTTAAGTTTCCAATTACTTCTGAATTCATTATGATTATGGTAGATTGTACCCTAAATTTTAAAATTTCACTGTGCTCAGAGTTGGGTTGTTCGTTGAAGCCAGAAGACTGATTTTGGTGTGAATAGAAGTTGGGTAAATTTTCTAAGCACTCTTGGTTCGAGTTGTTGCCGGAAGGACTTCTTAAGTGAAATTACAGTATAAGTTAGGCCCAAAAGATTGAGATTTGTTTATTTTATGTTGTAGGTTTTACACAAGGGTCTATGCAGTGGAAGTTTATTTCCTCATACTTGGCTTAATTTTGAGGATAGTGACGCTACTACTAGAATGGCTAGAGACATGCAAAATTGGTATGATAATGTTGTTGGCCTTGTCATCTCGAGTATTAATGTGGTGAATGTCGACTAAACATGGCTTCTTACGTGTTTGAATAGTTATGAATGATAGCCGCGTCCAGGATGATTTGTGATTTTATGTGGGATCTCATGCATTTGCGTATTGGCAAAGTTCTAGAATGGAATGGCTAAGTTTTATGCCTAGAATGGCAAACTTCTAGCCTGAAATGATTAGGTTTTGGTTAGGTTCGACTAAATTTTAGGTCCCACCCGTTTAGAGATTTTCAAGCTCATGATTGGATGTGATTGCATAGTTTGACCCCAATCGTAGAGTTACTTACCGAGTATTTTTAATACTCAACATTTTCTTTTTAATATTTTTTAGAAAAAGGCGAGAACGTACTAGGTGGTTGACGAGGTGATTTTTGACGGTGCCATAGGACTAGAGTCATTGCTTCCGCTTGTTTTCATGTTTTCAAGATGTTGTTTTGATTAAGTCTTTGAGTTAGTAGTTTGACACTAACCGTTTTTCATTTCATTAATGTTTTCAGGAATTTCATTCTACTATTTTGTTGGCATACATTAAATTGACTTAGTGATGTTTTTATTGATTTCACTCCTAAATTTATTTAGTTAGGAATTTTTATTTTAAGTTAAATGACAATTTGGTCTTCGTTTTGAAATTGCATGTATTTAGTAACGACCCTAGTTCGAGGTATAAAAAATTTGGGTCCTTAAAAAATTTTGGGGTAAAAGAAACATTCATGGATAGAAGAAAACAGGGGAGAACCCCAAACACCAAAAGGTGGTTACAGAAGAGATCACCAATTATTGACTAAAAAAGATAAGTTTAAATGAGTGAATGATGCCTAGTTTTACGTTACAATAAAGTAGTAGACAAAACTAGATCCATAAAACAATTAAAAGAAGAAAAAGAGTCGGTGAAAAGCTGTCTGTTCCTTTCACCTCACAAAGTCCAAAAGAAAGCACGAAAGACAGTCAACCAAAACCATCTTCTTTGTACCACCAAAAGGATGACCCCCCAACAAGGAAACCAAAATAGCAGCAAAAGGACAATGCAAAAACAAAGGGACTGAAGATTCAACATGTCTGCGACACATGTGACACCAAGCGGGAGGAAGAGACATGTAAGGCAGTCTGCGCTGTAATCGTTCAGCAATATTGATGGTAACCCAACTAAGCTCCCAAAGAAAGATTTCATTTTTTTTGGGATAACCATCTTTCCATATCACTGAATAAAGGTCAATCAAAGATGGATCTATTGCACCCACTAAATCAGTCATAAGAGATTTAATAATAAAATTGGAAGATGGATCAAGCGGCCACAACCAAGAATCAGAAGAGGAATGCAATATAATAGAAGCCAAAATTTGTGATAAAGAAGCCCATTCAAAAATCTCCATCTCAGTAAAATTACGACGTAAGTTCAAATCCCAAGCATTAGTATGTGGAACCTGGACATTAGCCACCGTTACTTCTTATTGCGGTGCAAGATGATAAAGTCGTGGATACATGATGGATAGAACACTATAACTAAGCCAAGAATCATGCCAAAAAGATGTAGTAGCACCACCAAGCCGACAACAAATACGAGCATCAACTAGACTAGTATACCGACAAATAAACCTCCAGGGAGAAATGGAAGTGGGCTGAATGTCATACGTGGAGTAGTGTTTTGCCACAATAAGATTCTGCCATAACGCATCATGCTTTGATAAGAACCACCAAGTCCATCTTGCTAGAAGAGCAAAATTACGATGCTTGAAATTCCCAATGCTAATACCACCCAAAAGTTGAGAGCATTGAGAAATCACCTAATTCACATTGTGCATGCCACTATCACGCCAAGAACCCTCCCAAAAGAAGTCGCAAACCATCTTATCAAGGCAATTAATGACAGAGGATGGAGCCCTGAACATAGACAAGTAATATGTAGGGAGGTTAGAAAGGTTAGCCTGGATGACCATGCCATGTGTTTGCCCCTTTAGAAATGTAGGCATATCCAATTATGAAGTTTATGCCAAAATCGCTCCACCATCGGCTAGGAGAGATAGTTGGTTTGGTTTTGTCGATTTTGGGGTCAACCAAGAACCAATCCAAACTAATTGGTTTTATAAAAAGATCCAAATCAATGTCCAATAAAGAAAAAACCAACGGATCGGTTTTTATTTGGTTCTCGGTTTTTGACATTTTCATTTTTCTTTCAAATTTTTCTTTCTATTTCCAACTTTGTTTTGAATGGCCTCCTTTTGGCTAATTTAAAATTAGAATTGGGTTCATTTCTTTGTTTATAGATTGAAATTGCACATTTTTTTTTTAATTTTTATTTTTTTCTTGGCACTTGCTAAATAAAAAACATAAACACTCCATAATAATTGGTCTTTTTTTCCCCCCCTAAACAATAAATATATATGCACCATCATAATTAAGACACTAAAAGAAACCTAATGTTGGAGGTTATTTTTTAGAGTATATATACCCTTGGTTCGGTTCGAGTTTGATTGGTTTTTCCAATAAAAAACCGATCTAAACCAATACTTTATGGTTTTCTCCAAATATAAACCAATATGTCCAATTATATACTAAAAAACCAAACCAAACCAGTGGATTGGTTTGGATTGGACTGGTTTTTCGGTTTTTTGTTGCACTCCTACCACCAACTGCCAAAAATTAACTGAATTAGAGTTGGCACCCAAAGGAAGCCCTAAGGAAATTGTTGGCCAGAAGCCCCTTTTGCAGCCAAAATAACTCAATAACCATTCAAAACCAAAGTCAAGAATATGGATTTCAAGAAGCTCACTCTTGGCAAAATCTTAGGCCCATAAGCACATTCAAAGATACGAACAACATCAAATAAGTTGTGTATTTCATGGTGCTCAACAATGGAAAACAACAGTGTATCATACTATCATGAACAAACTGCTCATCATGTTGTTTTCGTCTAAATAAATTGTTTCAATGATGTTCCTAATATCTACTCGTGTTTTCTATAAACTTTTTCTCCTAGTTGGTCTTGAGTTTGAGTTATCATGCATGAAGTAATGGCTCCAGTTATTACTATTTTTTTTCCTGATTAATTTGTTTGAATCTTTTGTTTCCTCGTTCTTATGTTTCAGGTTTGAACCTCATCCTGCTCCTAAGCCCCGTTGTGGTGATAGGATCTTAATAGTGTTTGGCGTTAATCATGGGGGTGGAATTGGAAAAGGGTCAAGCTCAGTTGCACGATATGGAGGGTGTTAATCTCACAGATGCGCAGTTAGTTGATTTTGTTAGGGGTTTTCTTAGTTCAGTGTCACTGGTATTGTTCTCTTAACATCACTATTGGTCTTTACTTAAACCAGAGAACATATGGCATTTGAATTTAGAATTTCACTCTGTTAGTTTATTATTTGGGTTGGATATGCTTCCAAATTCTCACTGTTAATCATGTTGTTTTTTGAGGAATAACTGTACTAACCTTACAATAGCTCTTCCATTGGTGTAGGGAGATAATGATGGGTATAACCAGCTTGTTGGTGTTATACACCACAAGGACCGACTAACCCCCGAAGAGGTTGCCTTGCTCGTGGTATGTCCCTTACATCACATCTGTTTTTGACCAATGATAAGAGATTTAATTTCGTACTAAATACTATCTAATTTGAATTCACTTGATGTTCTTAACAGACATGTTTGAAGGCACTATCTGGAGCAGTTTCTTGTATAGATATCGTTCTCCATGAATCTCTTCTTGCAGCAGTAAGTTTATCACTGAATCTCAAGTCATTATCCTGGAATTTCGTTGTCGTAATGGAAGTTCTTTCTCAGATTTTCAAAAGGAGCTTGTGGGATTATGGACGTAACGTGATGGATGCCCTGATTGAACTGATAATTTCCCTGGTATGCGCATTTATGATGATAGAACTCTTAACACTTTTTCTCAAGGTTCACCTAATAATTCCAATATCTTGCGACTTTTTGTCTATTCAATGTTTCAGGCCGTTTCAAGTGGAAAATATGTGGATTCATGCTTGGATATGCTTGTAAATAATTTCATGCCACCCTACTCCTACAAGGATTTCCTGAAGAAACCACATGGGCTTACCAGAAAGGATGAAGTTCTTTCTCGAGTGCACACAGCTCTAAAAGACATCTTGGACTTGGTGCCTCTTGCACCCTTGAGATTAGAGCAGATAGTTGTCCATAAAATGCAAAGAGTCTTTTTCAAAGAATCTGTGAGTTGAATTTTCATGGACTAAAAGTTGCCCCAGAAAAATCCAAGTGAAAATTGTGTTTATTTCTCACTGACGATTATTGTTATTTTCATCTTTGTAATGTTTCTTTAAAAAGAAAAATATTGCTAATTTTGGTTTTTTATTTTTCTATCATCCTTTTCGTTTCATGACCATCAATTCAATGACTATTGGAAGTTTGGTGTGAAGCCGAAAGCCCATTTTTTGTTTGAATGCTTTCGCACATTGAAGTATATTAGATGGCAAGATTTATATCATTAAAACACCCTACCAGATATAGTTCAAACTAGAACAATGTCTGATTATGATTTGTAGTTGAAATGCAGTGTCATACGATCTTTGAAGTTTGTACACTAGATGCTATCATTAAAATACCCTACCAGATCTTTGCAGTGTCAAACTAGAACAAATCTAGTGTCATATATACACTAGATGCTACATTTGTACAATCTTTGAAGTTTGAACCTACGAACTCTTCTTAAATTTTGTGAATAAATGTGTTCATTCAATCTAGATAGCTGGGCCATTTAAAGAGAGGTATCATAAAGATGGTTACATTTTCAAAAGCCCTCATCTTGAAATTTTTTCAAAGAGAGACATTGTTTTGATTTCTTTTTGGAACTTTTTTTTTAAAAACTCGCCAGTCTTTCTTCAAAACATTTGCTTGCACTCTTTGTCAGGAATTTGTTTTGGGATTGTCTTCCACTTACATGTGTTTAACCTCTATGTAGTTGACCACGATATATGTGGAAAGCATGTTGAGGTTGGAAAAAGGTGCAATGAGTGAATTTGTTGGGAGAAAGATCTTAACCGCTCTGGTGGATAAGCTTTTAGATTTGGATGTAAGTCGAAACAAATATTTTACTGCACTGACATTTGTTTATTTGATTACATTATCATTAATATTAACGAGTTCTAACCTTCTGGTAGGTGGAGATTGGGTGGGACGATATCCTACAAGACGATTTCAGTAAAGGAATTTTTGAGATGGAACTTGCAGATGATGATGAAACTACAGAAGATATTAATGAGGCTTCTAGTGAGGTATGATATTTAATATCTAGGTTGGATTAAAAAACTTAAATGTATAAAAAAAAGGATTTTTCTTCAACAAGTTGTAATGTATTGTCTTAAAAAAAAAAAGTTGTAATGTATTTCATCTCTTTCTTAGCTTTTCTTCGTTTTAATTTGGAGAATTGTGGTAGAGAATCAATGTCTTAGAAAAGCTATCGAGGCTTATGTCTTGGGGCTTACCTCTAGACAAGACTGTAACATCAAGCCTTGAGATGTACACATTTGTTGAACTAGAAGAGACTCCTTGGTAAAAACACATCGAGTCTTAAATTTTTTACACCTTGTGTAATGATTAGAAGAATAATTTGATTTCTGTCATTCTTTAAGAATATAGAGGTTTGTTGTGAAAATTTGGACTACTACTACTTTTGGTAACGTGACTTCAAAAACAATGAAGACAATAAATTATAGTTTTAGTAGATCGTATTAATGATAATAGTAGTGATGTTATAGGCATCATTTTAAAATATTTTTGTTTAAGTGGCAATTGACAGGATGAATTTTTTATACATTTATGACTATCATTTTTAACAATACTTGGTCATACCAATTTAAAATGTTTTTAACTAAATTTGAGGCTTACATCTTACCTCTTCAAGAGGAAAAGCCTCGAGGCTACCTTTTAGTCTTTTAAAGCAATTTGGCATTTGATTCATTATACGCATTTATGTTCAAATATTAGCCTTCTAGTATATGAAGTAATGGATCTGAAGTATATTCCTTGGCTTGAAGCTAATTGTCTTTTGGGTCTACAAAGTTTATACTCTAGCAGAATCAGGTTTTTAACTTACATTTGGACTTTTTTGCCATACATCTCAGTACTTCTTTTAATTCTTGCCGTTATTTGCTTGGCTGAGTTAAGTTTATTTTGCTAGCTTCCAAGAGAACTAAGTCGTAAGAGCTTAGGTGGAAATATAATTGCTGAAACGTTAGATAGCTTGATTGTTCTAACATTTGAACATCTTGAATCATGTGAACGTGATGGACGATTGAATGAGGTACCTTGTGTAGTTTATATAATTTTCCTTTTTTTGTTCTCAATTTCTTTGTTTTATCTGCAAGTGAGAACTTTTTCCATGTTCCTTTAATGTGGAGGTTAGGTTTTTGACGTTTTACTCCTATCATTCCAAAGAACTGTTCTGACTGCTTACAAGTCTAAATTCGCCCAGGTAATTAACATGTCATAGCCATAATTCTCAATATTTGCTATACTCTGGTTTAGTGGGCTCTCATTTTATATCTGTTTTTGTTTTTTTTGTTTTTTTTTTTTTTGGAGATTGAATGACTTGCTTTTGTTGCTTTTTCTTGGCAGTTTGTCATTTTCTATGCTTGTGCATTAGATCCTGAAGTTTGTGGTGCGAGATTTGCCGTTTGGCTAGCAGACATGTTTGTTTCCTGCAATGATCCTCCGCTTACCAGGTATTAGAAATTCATTAGAAAGCGCTCTCTCTCTCTCTCTTTTTTATTAAAAGTATTGTTTCCATTTAGAGGAGGAAAAAACACACACACATACTCCTAATTTTGTTAGTTAATTTTGCCTTTGAAAGCTATGTGTCACTAGCATTTGAAAGCTTCATAAAAAGATCTGAATGGGGGATCAACATTGTTAATTTTGCCTCTGCTTTTTACAACACTTGCTTTGCTCATTTCTTGTCCATCTAGTCGTAGCTATTTAAATTGTATCTCGTTTGCAAGGCCTTACTCATCTAACAAATCTACTACTAACAAGTGTGGGGGTTGAGTTTCTCTCTCTCCTTCTGTCTCTCTTATTGTTATTATTTTATTTTAAGGTTTTAAGGTTTATGGTTTTCTTTTAACTATCTTTCTAGATATATATCAATAAAGAAAATAAAAGAACTCTCTCGAATAGAAAAATTTGCACCTGCATGAGCCTATGAAACTTGTACTGCTGTAGAGGTTTAAATGATTGTGATTTGAGATGGGAAGAAAGCAAGTAGTTACGTAGGAATTCTATCTGATTTATGTCAATAGTCTAGTAGCCTTGTACACGAAATATAATTTTACATCATCACACTGTCTCACGCAGTAGTGGTCCCTAGTTTGAACCTGGGCTTAAACGCATGTTTTCATTTTTTTTATATAAAAATGAATTTAAATAATATATTTTTTTGAGCCTGGTTTGATTTTGAGCTCAAACACGTTTTTCTTTGTTTAAATATAAAAATGAAATTAAATAATATATGTTTGTGGTATTGTGCAGGGATGAAGGCCGTTTCATATCTTGCAAGTTATTTGTCTCGTGGGAAGTTTCTGTCAACCTCTTTGGTTACTATTATATTGAAAAGGTTAACTTGTCAACTTCAACTATGTTTCTGTGATGAAAAATATGAAACTGATAAAATTGAAGTAGGGAGGGTAAATACGTGTGGCTCTAAGTGTAGTTTTGCTTCTCATTTTTTTCAGACTGGTGGATTGGTGTTTAGAATATGGCAAAACACTGGATGTTGACCCGAACCCAAAGGCTCATAAAGTATTTTATTCTGGTTGCCAGGTATACAATTCTTGGACTCCTTTTTGCTAGACTAAGATACGTGGGGTTTGTTGAAAAATGAGAAAATAATGATTATCATTGAACGATAGAAGAAGGTACACAAGATTTACGTGGAAAACCCTAGAATAGGGAGAAAAAATTACGATATAAGTGTTCTTTTATTATTGTTAAGGTGTAAACAGACGGTAGAAAACCCTAATACAGAAAAGGAAAAAACTAGGGCAAAGTAAAAAGACTAAAATGTCCTTAGGGCTAATACATAACAACCCTTTATTTTTCAATACTCCCCTTCAAGTTGGGGCGTAGATGTCAATTAGACCCAACTTGCTAACACAAGAATCAAAGCTTTGCCCGAGTAATCCTTTGGTGAGAATATCAACAACTTGTTGACTAGAAAGGATGTAAGGAATACAAATACTGCCACTGTCTAGTTTTTCTTTGATAAAGTGTCTATCGATTTCCACATGTTTTGTCCTGTCGTGCTGTACAGGATTGTTGGCTATGCTTATGGCTGCTTTGTTATCATAATAGAGCTTCATAGGAAGATCACTGGCTTGATGGAGATCAAACAGAACTTTCTTCAACTAGATTTTTTCACATATTCCCAGACTCATAGCTTTGTATTCTGCCTCAGCATTGCTTCTAGCAACCACATCTTGCTTCTTACTTCTCCAAGTAATAAGATTACCCCACACACAAACGTATAGTACCCAGAAGTCTATTTCCTGTCTATAACAGATCCTGCCCAATCAGAGTTGGTGTAAGCCTCAATGCATCTTCTGTTAGTTTTCCTGAACATCAGACCCTTACCTGGAGTAGTTTTTAAATATCTCATATTCTGATTCACAGCTTCCATATGTTTTTTGTAAGGTGCTTGCATAAACTGACTCACTACACTGACGGCGTAGGATATATTTGGTCTAGTATGAGATAAATAAATAAATTTTCCCACTAGACGCTAGTATCTCTTTATCGATAGGAACTTTGTCAACAGAATCTCCCAGCTTAGCGTTGAATTCTACAGGAGTATCAATAGGTCTACAACAGTCATACCTGTTTCTTTCAGTAAATCAAGTGTGTATTTCTGTTGAGAAACAGAAATCCCCTCTCTTGATCCCACCACTTCCATTCCAAGAAAATATCTTAGTCTTCCAAGGTCCTTAATCTCAAATTCCTCAACCATTTTCTTTTTAAGCTTGATAATCTTAGCAGCATCATCTCCCGATAGAACAATATCGTCTACGTACACAATAAGAACAACAATCTTCCTGATATTGACCTTTTTGTGAATAAGGTGTGACTAGAGTGTCCCTGAGTATAACCTTGGGACTTAACAAAGATAGTGAACCTGTCAAACCAAGCTCTCGAAGACTGTTTCAAACCATACAAAGACTTCCTGGGATTACACACTTGATAGTCGAATTGAGCTTCAAAGCCAAGAGGACTCATAAACTTCTTCCTCTAATTCACCATTCAAAAAAGCATTTTTCACATCAAGTTGGTGGAGAGGTTGATCTTTGGTAACTGCTACTGAAAGAAGAACCTGAACTGTGTTTAGCTTCGTATAGGAGAAAAAGTTTCTAAGTAGTCTATTCCATAGGTCTGAGTAAACCCTTTAGCTACCAATCTGGCTTTGTACCTGTCAAGAATTCCATCTAACTCATACTTCATAGTAAACATCCACTTGCACCCAACTATTTTATGCCTTTTAGGAAGAGCCATACAATCCCAAGTATTATTTTTTTCTAAAGCTCTCATCTCTTCCATGACCGCAACCTACCATTCAGGAACTTCCATTTTCATATGTATATTGTTTGGTATCATTACTGTATCCGGGCTAATAGTGAAAGCCATGAACTCAAAAGATAAACTACAGTAAAGTAGAAAGCTATGCATGGAATATTTAGTGCAAGATCTGGTGCCCTTTCTCAAAGCAATGGGTATATTAAAAGATGCATCATAACTCTCTTTTTTGTTAGACCCCTTATTGGTCAGTTACCTGTGGCAAAGTCTCATCCACTGGTATTTCTCCTAATGACTCATCACTACCTGCAACTTTGTCATTCTCTGGAATTAACATGTTAGTTTTGTCACTCTCAATTACGTCACACATATCACCCTTGATACAAACATCAGTATTATTAGAAGTTTTGTCACTCTCACCCACATCACACATATCACCCTTAACACTAACATTAGTATTATCAGAAATAGGAGTACCTTGAGCTGGTGCTGGTTCCGATTCATGGACCGTAGCCAGAGAAGCAACAGGTGGCACTATTTCCTTTATGAGATTCTTCCTGTAGTATGTTATCCATGGAACTTGTTTAGTAGGTAGGATAGTATCATTCGTACCCAAGATAGGTTCGGGAAGAAGGTCCATAGGAGTTAAAGATGTGGACCAATTAGTCTCTTCATTACTATTCTCCCCTTGAAGAGGACTAATAGGAAAGAAAGGTTTATCCTTGAGGAATATTACATCCATAGAGACAAAGTACTTCTGTGAAGATGGATGGAAACACTTATAAACTCGCAGGTGAAGAGGATACCTGACAAAGACACATTTCTGAGCACGAGGGGTAAATTTAGTGCGGTTAGGACCATGACTATGGTCAAAGGCAGTGCACCCAAACACCCAAAGAGGAACATCAGGAATAAGGCGAGTGGATGGGTATGACTCTTTGAAGCATTCAAGAGGAGTTTGGAATCGGAAAACACGGGAAGGCATCCGGTTGATGAGATGAGCTGCAGTCAGAACAGCATCCCCCCCATAAGTAAGAAGGAAGAGAAATAGATAGCATGAGGGATCGTGCAACCTCAACAAGGTGACGATTTTTCCGTTTAGCCACCCCATTCTGTTTAGGGGTATAAGCACAGGAGCTTTAATGGACAATTCCTTTAGAAGCCAAAAATTCATGAAAGGTGTTATTAAAGAATTCATGGGCATTTTCACTACGAAGGATGACAGTTTTGGTGTTAAACTGAGTCTTCATAGTAGTATAAAATTGTTGGAATATCAATGGTACCTCTGATTTATCAATGAGAAGGAACACCCAAGTAAGACGAATGTGATCATCAATAAATGTCACAAACCAACGCTTCCTGGAAGAAGTAGTGATGTTTGAGGGACCCCAAACATCACTATGGATAAAGATTAAATGGCTGGGAAGGTTTGTAAGGTTCGAAAATAAACCCAATGCTGTTTAGCATGAATACACACATCACAAGACAAAGAAGAGATATCTACATTATGGAATAAATGAGGAAATAAATACTTCATATATTGAAAATTTAGGTGACCAAGATGAAAGTGCCATAACATATAATCTCTTTCAGAAGTTGAAAAACAAGAAGATAATAAACCAATCCTATAACAATTCCTAGAGGAAGCATCATCATTAAGGGAATAGAGCCTTCTATCATGTTGGGCAATGCCAATCGTTGTCGCCGAGCTTAGGTCCTGAAAGAAAACAGTATCAGGTGAAAATACAACTTGACAGTCCAAATCTTTAGTGATCTTAATGATAGACAACAAATTGTAAGATATTTTTGAGACATGCAATACATTTTGTAAAGTTAAACCCTCAAAAGGAGAGAGATGACTCTTTCCTGCAACAGGAGTAAAGGACCTATCTGCAATCCGAGTTTTCTCATTACCAACGCTTGAAAAATATGAAAGAAACTGATCAAACGAGCTAGTTAAATGATTTGTAGCTCCCGAATCAAGAATCCGTGGTTTCTAACCATTAATACTAAGGAGGCTGAAGGACTGAGAAGTACCTGACTGGGCAATAGCACTGACCTCGACAGTACCAAAGTCATTCTAGTTATTCACCTGAGATTGAGACTGTGAAGCACCATTTGTAGAATCACTCACAAGTGTTCGGCCAGGGTTTGACTTATCGTTTTGATGATGGCGTCTGCCATTCAGAGGTCGACCATGTAACTTCTAGCACTGATCCTTAGTATGCCAAGGTTTCTTGCAATGTTCACACACTGGAGGAGGTTTACTATTTTGCTTGTCACCATCAAGCCCAGATGATTTTACGCTAAACACAGCAGAATCAATGGTAAAAACAATAGGATTGTTCATAGCACTCGATCTATCTTCCTTTAAACGAACCACAGAGCAGACTTCCATGAGAGAAGGTATCGGTCTTTGTCGCAGTATTTGATTGCACACTGTATCAAATTTGGAATTCAGACTAGCAAGAAAGTCATAAACGTAATCAATTTCCTCAATTTTTGGATACTGAATTCCACCATACGGATAGTTCCAGACAATTTCATGACATAGATCCATCTCCTGCCAGATTAGAGACAGTTTATTGAAATAGGAGGTAACATCCATTGTTCCCTGTTTGCATTCATGGACATGTTTACATAAAGTGTATAATCGTGATGCGTTTTGCGTCTGCCTCTTAGATTACAGCTTCTGTACTGCATCCCAAATATCTCGAGCAGTTATAGCATACAGTAAGGTCTGTGGCTCCATACTATTATCTAACAACGAGCGAAGCAAGGAGTCTTCTCCTTTCCAATGCACTCTTGAGGATCTCCGGGTCTAGGTCTCGGTATCTCACCAGTTAGACACCCAAACTTGTGGCACCCCTTGAGGGCCATTTTGATAGATTGAGACCAAAAGAAATAATTCTGGCCATTCAGCTTCTCCCTTATAATGAAACCTGTAAAATTTCCCATAGATCCAGACAAAAAATTTGTTGTAGGTAAAGTAGGGAAAGTAGTTACCGGATTCTCTGAATACATTGGTAGACCGGAAGTTAAATCTGAGTTTACGGGGTTCAACTGAAGATTTGTGGAAGTTCCAAAAGTTGCCCTAAGAGTTGCAATCTGTTGTTGAAGGTTAGCTAATTGCTGTTGGACCATCATTGGAGATAGACTTACTGAACCCGTAGCACCATGGCTGGCCAGAGGAGACTGCACGTGGCTGGTAGTAGGTGACATGGCTGGTTGCTGTCCACCGTGAAAGGATGAAGATTCCCTTGTTTCAAAAGTGTGCTTATGGTCGTTGACATTCGTGCGATTGAGGTGGCCGGTGTTTGGGTAGTCAGCGCCAGGGAAGCCAGCGTTAGGAAGGCTAGCGCTCGGGTAGGGGAGCATCTGCAATCGCCAGTCAGCATCTGACGGAACCAACGTTGAGGGAGTTGGTAGCGGCTGGAGGTGTGGCGGTAATGCTGTCGTCTGACTGAGGAGAAGCGAAAGCGTCGTTTGGAGGTAGCAATCAACAGCTGCTTGCACGACGGCAGCGTGGATTGCATCAACAATGGTGGCGGCGGCTCCACCTGTTTCAGCAGTGATGGTGTCGCCAACTGCTATTGTTGGTGAAGGTCGAGGAACCAACAATTGATTTTTGTCAATGACGAATAGGGTTTCGTCACCATGTTCTGATACCATATTGAAAGATAGAAGAAGGTGACATAAGATTTACGTAGAAAATCCTAGAACAGGGAGAAAAAACCACGATAGAAGAGTTCTTTTATTATTGTTCAACACATACAAATATAAGAGGACTAAGGTGTAAATAGGCCGTAGAAAACCCTAATATGGAAAAGGAAAAAACTAGGGCATAGTAAAAAGACTGCCCCTTAGAGCTAATACATAACCGCCCTATATTTTTCAACAATTATGTTTCTCGAAGTGCTGTTATTTGTACTTTTCAGTTATGATTATGATGACTTAGATTTTTGTTTTTTAAACTCGGAAACAGATTCGACTGATATTAACAAAATTCAAAACCCCTTCATGGAATTATTTGAAAACAATCCAATTGGAAGATTTTAAAGAGTATGAGTAGTCATATAACCACTCTGGGAAGACAAACTCTACAAGTATAGAAAGGATTGGGATGCCTAACAGTCTCCCACACCATGCATCACGTAGGGGAGAGAATATAAATCTTGACAAATCCATTTTCCATCTCCAATTGGACAGCTCTTACTAACCATTTATTGAAGTATTTGGCTTATGGTTTTGATTTGTGTGACTTGAGGATAAAATCATATTTGGTGAAGGGCTTGCTTACCTAAACTATGTGTATTGCTAATTTCACTGGTAGGGAACCACCTGGACACCAAAAAAGACAACTCATCTGATATGAAAATTGTCAAATACTTATTATTAAAAGGAGCCAAAGGTGTATATTATTAGGCTCCCGTTATTATGGAAAGTAGACAACGATAGAAATGAATTCTTTAATCCTTATGAGCATCCCATTATGGAGGTGTAGGTGATTGCGATGCTTTATGGAGGTGTAGGTGATTGCTTATAAATACAAGTGGAATGAAACTCATTGGTGGCCTTCTATGAAAGGATCTCCTTTGTTTAAAGGCCATTGGCTCTAGATCATGAAAAACATCCTCACTTCATAGGAATGATACATAGTTAGAGTGGGTTGTGGTCCCATGGAGATAAAACTTGGTTTTGGAAGGACAAATGGTTGGTTGACTTGGCTTTTTTGAACAAGTTTCAACAAATCAACGTTTTATATTAAATAACAGGGATGACGTGTTTGTGTGGTAGCTGGAAAATGATGGCTCCTTTTAGGTTAATTCTTTCTCTCCCAAGGCTCGTTGTGAAACAAATAGCTTTGGAAAGGAAAAAATCTGATCTTATTTGGTTATTTTTCTGCTTCTTTGTGGTCCTTAACTTCTAAATTCTTGTGTAATTATAGCCTAACCCAAATTTATGCTCTTCTTTTTGTAAGTAATGTGGAGATGCCTCATCTCCCCCCCTTTTTGTGTCTGTCTTTGATAATGAAAGTTATGTTTATTAAAAAAAATCTTCTTTATCATAGTCATTTTTAGTTGCTTTTGAATGTAAATCCTTTTCATTTTTATTTTTACTTTGATTAAAAGCCTGTTATTATTCTTTTTAGAAAAGTCCATTTTGGAGGGATGTAGTATTTTTCTCGAACTTTCCCACTCCAACTCCACTAACATGGGAAAAAAATTTAACCTCTATGATTATTGTTATCTAAATTCCTCTCACTAAAAAAGCAAGGGGTTATGGCAAACCCTAAAATGGCTTTTTATCTATTTACTTATATTAGTATTTTAAATTCTCTATCGTTGGAACCTAAAGAAATAGAACTGCACTTTGAAATATTGATTCAATTCTAACACCTTGAATTGCTTCGAGGATGAATTTCATGGATGTTTGGTCAATTAGAAAATCTGCGTGGCAGCAGTTTTCTGTTTACAAGATTTAGAACCTTATTTTAATGATTTATTTTCCACAGGCCATAATGTATGTGCTTTGCTTCCGGATGAGGTCCATTTTGGAGATTCCACGTCTGAAGTCACAACTTCTGCTTATTCCTATAGGTCCAGTCTTGACGCATAGATTAAGCCCACTGAAGGTGGGTAATTGGTTGACCCCTTGATCTTTGGTGGTTTTCGTTTTGTCATAAATCTGTCTGATAGTTGTTCCTTGTCCTTGAAATCAATGTTTGTGTTCTGAAAACTGAGTAACTGTATGGAACTATGGGATGGGCATCTTACCCATGCATTAAGTTACAATTGTTTGGAAGTTTACATTTTGGCCTTGGTGCTTTACATTTCTAATTCGTAATTGCAACTCCTCTCCAGTGCCTCATAATCAAATCCACAAATCTCGGCTTTCTGCTATTGTAGTGATGGTGTGTTGTTAACCTCCAAAAAGATTTGACTACTTTCTGAATCTCTGTTCTGTGCAATTTTCTTATATGCATATTATTTTGGCGCCTTTTTGTTTAACAGGTTTGCCTACCATCTATCGTTGAGGAATTTCTTCGGCAGGCAGAAGTTGCTAATTTATTTTCACCATCAGAGACTTTTATATTCAATGGTTTGCTGGAGTCTGAATATTCTCAGACTTTTGGTGGGATAGAAAGGCTCGACATGTTTTTTCCGTTTGATCCTTGCTTATTGAAAACATGCGACAGGTTTTCACTCTTAGTCCTGATCTCCTTTGTTTCCTTTTTAAGACAACAAAGGATAGATAGATAAAACCATTATAAATTTGGATACACGCAGAAGAATTATAAAAGGCCACATAGAATTGCAAGTTAAAATCATTTTGCCTGCCTATTACGGGTAGATTGCTTAATATTCGAAATGATTGATTGGAATGAGTGAGAACGCTTGAGAACTTGAAGGTGTAATAAATAAGAATGTTTCCTTTGATTGATTGATTGATATATATATATATATATTTATTATTTATTTTTTTTTTTTAAAAAAATTATTAACTCATGCTTTGTTATTCCACTTGGTTTATGAAGATATCTACGGCCACATTTTGTATATTGGTCGATGGTCAGACCTACCTACGATGAAGAAGAATATGGAGGTAGCAGCGATGAAGATGTTGCAGAGGTTTTTCCAGATAGAATTGAGGAAAACCTTATGGACGATGAAGCAGTGGCAAGAAGCTACGACGACAGAGATTTTGATCTTGATGAATTTGATTCTGCATTAAATGAAATGTCCATCACACCAAGAAATTCTCTTCAGTACCGGCGAGATTTTGTTCAAATGCCCTTGCAAATCCGACCCACGATAAGTCCAGAATCTTTGTGATAAAAGATATCAGTTTGAATAGTTAACTGGAATGGAAGTATGAATGGCTGGGTTGGCATATTTCCATGAAGATATTGATTGCAAATCTAGGTTGGGTTTTTGGGGCTTGTCTTGTTTGTTTAAAATGTATAATAAATAGGTGGGTTGGAATTGGTGTTGGTGGGGTTCAGTTTTTTTTTTTTTTTTTTTTTTTTTTACCTCATTCCTTTTTCTAGCTTTGAATATTGCCTTTGCTTTTCTTTACGCTCCAGGCTTATAATAGTTGCAGTAAGTGATCATATACAGCCTAATTTTGTTCACCTCTAAGTGATATATATGTATGAGTATGACTGGTTAGTGAACTGTCTTTCCTCTATTGTGTTTCTGATGAACATTTTATAAACCACAGATAAATAACTCATATATTAAAGCTTGCTAACTTAATGTTATTGTAAAAAAGATAACATATACACATAAACGTTGAATAACTCGATAACTTGACTGTTTATGTTTATATAATATACATTGTCTATGTCAACGAAATTGTGTATAGAATATTTACCCTTCATTTCGATGTTATTACCTTCACTAATTATTTATCGAATGTGAATTTTATTTATAATAAAGCCTTAGTGTAAATAAAAGAACATTATATCATCTGTCTGTAATAAAAATGTTGAACTAAATCAATAATTTTGTCTATTAATAGCTATTCTTTGTATAAAAAAAAACAGATCTTTTTTAATATTTATTTTCTACCCATTTGCAATTTTTTTTTCTAGAAAATTGTAAGATAATTGAGCTCATTTAAAATTATAAATGGAATTATAAATTAAAAATGTTCTAAAAAATATCCACAAGAATGTCAATATACATGTGTAAAAATACAAAACCACAGTACTTTACAAATATTCATCAAGTCAAGCAACAAACAGTAGACTATAATAAAGATTTCTTTGAACATAGAACTTATGAACCTAAAACTAGTTATAAAAAGTCTGATCGATTAGAGCATACCTTTTGATTATGTTTGGAGTGAATGGAGGTTGAGACAGTCCACACGTAGGGAGGCATACTAGAGGTGTTGCCTAACAACAACATTAAAACGTTAATGACAGATCTTAATTGGAATATAAGGAAGGAAGGAAGCATACCTTGTGTAGGGCAATCAGTCATTTGTTTACTACCTTATATGAATGGAAAAACTTTGAAATTAGAGGTGGAAGAAGGAAACAAAAACATTGCAACAGCCAAACCACACATATGAGAATGTAAATCGGTTTAAGAAAAAGTTGAACAAAGAAAGAAAGAGTAAGAAAGTTGGGAATAGGGGTGTACCAACACCGTGTATCAGAGGAGGTTCTGGAGAATTCTAAAAAATATAAGGAGGAAGTTGGGTATAAATAGAAGATAAAATAAGGGTGGTTGGTGGGAGAGTTTGGTGCACTTAAGTGCATCTAACCTCAATAAGCTCAAATAGTAGCTTCATTGAACCCATAAGAAAGAGAGTTAGCTTAAACATAAATAAAGTAAGTAATGGTCAGATCAATATTAATTGGGTGGTTGAATTAAATACAACATAATATCTCACATGTAAATGGACATAAGAATAAAGATTAGAGGGCCTTTGGATTTGGTATAACTCTTTCATTGGAACAAATCCAACTCCAAACAAACAAAATAAACAGTTGCAACATTTGTAAAACTGAAGTTCAATTTCAATGTATGAAAACTAAATTTAGTTGAATACTGAAGACATTTTCAATGGAACAAAAAATAGCCATTGATGAGATGAAAAATACCAAACAAATTGACTATGTATGAAGGAAGAAATTACAAAACAGTCCACAAAACAGAAGGAGAAACAAATATGCAATAATTTGAAACGAAAACAAGAAAGCAAAGTTTTTAATCTAATTACTGAAATAAGTAAAATCGAATATGAAATTGTACTAAAAAATTAGGAAAAAAGATAGAAAACAAACCTATTGTAGGGTGGATTGAACCCTCCACCAAGCTCCAATAACATGGTCAGTATCCCTTACCAAGAATTTACTCGTCGTCCAATTTTGATGGAAAAGCAGAAAAAAGGTCAAGGGAAGGACACATGATTTATTATTGAAGCGACAAGAGAAGATATGGGAAAAAAAGTAGGGAAGATAGAGACGAAATAGAAGAAGAAAGAATAGAGACAAAGAAGTAAATAGAATAGAAATGGGAAAAAAATAACAGAGATTTGGTTGTAATAACATAACAGAAGTGAAAACAAGTTATAAGATGTTGGGATTGGCATCCTAATTCCCCCATAGTCTCGTAGTTTGTAAACAGTTTGTACACATTGTTATTAATAAAATAAATGTTATTTTATTTGCATTTACTCATATCCAATAAACTAAGATCCGTGGTTTTTTCAGGTAAACTTAAGCATGTATGTGAGACATACAAGTGGATCATGCCTTAAGTAATAACCTAAAAGGTTTCTAGTATAAGGATAAATGAGGGATACCTTATTCTGGTGACACTACGGATACGACCCCCTTTGTAGATGGTTACAAGTATTGTAACATGCTACAAATGGTATGATCCTGACCATTCATATGGAGACATTTGAGTGGGGGTGTCCTATACAAAGAGTTTGTATAAGATCGGACCACGAGATGATTAGTCTCTTTATATAACGCCGTTGATAATTGAGACTTACATATCACTAAAACGACCATAGGTGACTAACCTTAATCCTGAGTGTTTTGGGAACTCTTGTCTATGAAGGCGATCCTTTGATTAGTGTGGGTGAGAGTGGTCAGATTGCCAATTCAACAAGCCTACTTTTTTTAGGATTTGTCTGATTGGGGAGTTGGAAACTCAGTTATATAAGACGGAATTCACTTTTTCCCCGAAGCAGGGGTAAGTAGTTAGCTTGCTCCCTTAAGGGCTGATTCCGGGTCTTGAACATAGTGGCCACATCCTCTCTTTGGAAGAGAGGACCTAGTCATAGTAGGACTATGACTTATTGTTCATTAGAGGGATCAGTGGTACTTAAAGAGTTAGATGTAACTACAGGGGCAAAATGGTAAATTGGTTTAAACTGTACTTACGAGCGATTTGTGAAGGATTATCGCACTGTTGATTCGTTAATATGGACACAGAAATATATCTGTAGTGAGAAAAGTGCAGCTGTCGGTCTTTAGTGGAGTGCTCGACAGTTAACGAATGGTGGATCTCGTGACTAAAGAGTTTAGTCAGTTATTCACGTACCGTTGGAGTTTTAAGCTACAGGTTCATAAGGTCCCCTTGGTAGCTTAATGAGTTCAAGTTGAGAATAAGATTTTGGGGTTAGTTTGAAACATTCAAATTAACAAGAGGAAATTCAATTATATGTGATATAATTGGTGTAATGTATGAGATACATTAAGTGGAGGAATTAATGTAAATATAATTTACATTAAGTACCATAAAATAGAAAAAGAACTATAGTCTATATGTTCCATGAGAAGAAATATTAAAACTATAGGTTATAAATATAATATGATAAGTTGGTTATCATATTTACTTATAATATATTAATTATATGATAATTAATTTATTTTTCTCTAATAATTGATTGAATGGGAGGTTATTGGAAGTTTTATGGTAACTGTGAGATAAAAGGAAAATTATTTTCCTAAATTTGAGAGTTGCTTCATTCAGAAAGTTCTCACGGAGACAAGCTATCAAGTGAAAGAGTTTCACTAAGCGATAGTGTTGACAAAGACTAAACGATCGTGTAGAGTTGACTATACGATAGTCACTCAGCTAATAATAACTACATGATCAAGTAGCAAAGTCTATGCAATAGGCTTCAGTTTACTAAACGATCGAGCACATCGTCTATGCGATAGACTAGTTTTTTATCTCCCACTTGCTCGATCGTTTACTCGATTGTAGACCTCCAGTCTCTTCCTTAAGCCAAGATCATACAGAACCCACAACTCCTGGATTCTCACACCGAGGTAACCATTGTGGTGGTATCCTTACTCAGTTCGTGAATCGAGTTGGACTCGATTGGGTTCGAGGAGCTGTTAGCTGTGTTCGTTGTTCGTGCTGTTGGTGTTTCTGTTCGTTACGTTCGAGTGTTACTGTGGACGCATTGTATTCTGAGCGAGGGATTCTTGAAGAATGGTTCTTCAAAAATATACATCCTCTATCCCTTGTATCATCGTATAGCATGTTGTAATTTCTATGGTTGCATAACCTGTTAGTTTCTGTTTGAGACTGTAATTATTTGTGTTCAATCTGAATGGAATTTGGAACGATCTTTCCGCTGCTCATGAAAATTCTCTGGTTTGATTTCCTTCATAAGAGACGAAGAATAAACACATATAATGATCAAAATAAATAGTACATACACGAAGAAGAAGAAGATATTAGCAAGAGAAAAAATAATAGGGCAAATATAATTGATAACTGGCAATTACGACAATTTTAAACATCTCTATGTTATGGAGGGAACTCGTTGCTAACGACTGTAGTGTTGGGGTTAATGCCCTAAAGTCTCGTGTCCTATAGTTTGTAAACAGTTTGTACGAACACTTGTGATGTATAATATATGATATTTTACTTCACTTCTTGATTTTGCTTAGTTGAATGTTTTATTTGCTTTACCACAACCAATAAACCTAAAATCCCTGGTTATCTTTATGTAACTTAAGCATGTATGTGGTGACATACAAGTGAATCATGTCTTAAGCGATAACCAAACTGGTTAGTAGTATATGGATATAGGAGGGAAACCTTATCCCGGTAATGCTATGGATGTGGCCCGCTTTGTGGAATAGTTATAAGTGTTGTAACTTGTCACAAATGGTCTGATCCTGATCATTCGTATAGGGGGCATGCGAGCGTTGGCGTCTTAGTACAAGACCTGACCACGAAGTGTTAATGTCTCGTTATATAACATCGTTCATGATAGAGACTTCACTTAACTAGGATGACATAAGTAACATGACCTCAATCCTGAATGAGTTGGGAACTCTTGCCATTGAGGGCGGTCCTTTAATTTGTATGGATGCGAGTGGCCAGTTCGCCGACTCCAACCTACCACTTTGGGGTTTCGTCTGATTTGAGAGTTGGGAACTCAGCTACACAAGATGGAATTCATTCCTTTCCCAAAGTAGGGGCAAGTAGATAGATAGCTCCCTTAAGGGCTGATTCCAGGGCTTGAACGATGTTGCGCCACACACCTTCTCTTGGCCCAAGAGATATTCACACATAGTTGGACTATGTTGTATTATTCATTAGAGGTATTAGCGGTACTTAAGAAGTGAGATGTAACTACAGGAGAAAAACGGTAAATTGGCCCAGCTGTACTTACGAGCATCTGTGAAGGTCATCGTACTCATGATTGGTTATATCCGATGGACACAAAAATATATATGTGGTAAGAACAGTTCAGTTGTCGGTCTTTAGTGGAATGTCTGGCAGTTAACAAATGGTGGATCTCGTGGCTCAAGGAATTTAGTAAGCTATTCACGTACCGTTGAAGCCTTCAGCCACTAGGTCCATAAAGTCCCCTTGGTAGCTTGGATAAAGTTGAGAATCAGATTTTGGATCAGTTTCAAATGTTTAATTGACAAGAGGGAGTCGATTATATATGATATAAATTGAACTGGTTAATTATATAATGATATAATTGACTAAATGTATGAGATACATTACTTTGGAGAATTGGATATAAATATGTTTTATATCAAATAGAGGAGAAAATACTATAGTAGATATATGGTGATTATTATCTATTAGGGTTAAGAATATAATATGATTATATTCATTATTTAATTAATTAGGCGGTTATGAGATAATTGGCCGAGTATTTCTCCGGAATCGTGCGAAAGTGAGAAGATCAAATTCAGTTCTTGTAACTGAAGAATAAAATGAAAATTGTTTTCATTTTTGATACATGAAAAAGAATGCAAGAAAATCACTCACGGTGTGAATTTATACGATCGCTTAGTGTTGAGGGCCTATGCGATAGCGCCCATCGTCCTAAACGATGGCACACCCGCACTAAACGATCGCCCGGGATTTCTAAACGATCACTTACCTTTTCTAAATGATCGCTTAGTGCGCTGAGCAGACCTAAACGATCACTTACCTTTTGCTAAATGATCGCTTAGCAAAACCTACACGATCTTATACCTTTTTCTAAACGTCAAGCACCCGACTATACGATACTCTTCTCTCACTTGCTTGTACGTTCTACGCGATCGCTTTTCCTCCTTCCCTCTACCAATTCCATCAAAGTCCATCCTTTGGATTCTCACTCCGAGAATACCAAGGGCTTCGAGTGGTGGTGTCGCCCCCAGCTGCTGTTAATTCGTGCGATGCCGATTGTGTAGACGACTGTGGTACTGGTAGGCAACTGTTTGTTGGACGATAAGAAGCGTAGAGGAGTTCACTTTCGTTGGACTGAGTTTGATTGAAGAAAGTATTCAACTGGTACGTTTCTCTCAGTCTTTTGTATATTATCTGTTAAAGCATGCCTGTAATTAGTGTTATAATGCATATCTATTTGTTAGAATGTATGTGTGGTAATTATGTCACAATGAAATCGGAAAGATCCGCTTTCGCTCATGGATACTCTTGTTTAAGGGTTCCTTCACTTAACACATATAAGTTATTTTCCAGATATGCTGAACAGATCTCAACTCCATCTTTATGAATAAACACTTTATTCAATTGAAAATTAAGAGTATATTTACACTGTATCAAACATTTTACAGAAATTAAGTTCCTTTTCAACTCAGGAACTACATAAACATTATTTAACCAACCTTTAGCTGCCGCTAGGATCTAATCCCCTGAAAAGAAAAACAAACATGATTAGTGGCGCCGGAGTCAATAATCCAGGCAGAATCATCATTCTCCACTAAACAAGTTTCCAAAACTAGTAAATCATATTGGCCGCCTTATTCTCCTTCAACCAGTGAGGACAATTCCTCTCCCAGTGCTCGTCCTGGTTGCAGTGGAAACACTTTCCCTTGTCAACTGACGCCAGACACCTACCCTTCCCCTTCCCCTTCCCCTTCCCCTTACCACCTATCTTCTTCTTCCACTTAGTAGTGTTAGAAGTAGAAGGTGCAGACTTTGTTCCTGAGGTTGAACCTCTATGGAACGTCTTTGAAGATGAAGCAACATTTATCTCACCTCCTCTCTTTTAATTACTTTTTAGCAAGGATTGGAAAGTCTACAACTCGTTGAGGAGAGTTGTAAGGGTATAGTCGACTTTATTAAGAATCACATTGCTAACAAAGTGCAGGAAGCTATCCGACAACGAATGCAGGTTAATGCTAATCTGGCTGCCCTCATCGATCCGAGACCCATTCATCTCCACCACATTGAAGTGGACCATCATGTTAAGCACGTGTTCATGAACATAGGTGCCTTCCTCCATTTTGGAGTTGAAGATGCATTGAAGGGCCTCGTGCTTAAGCTATCCAGACAGTTGTCCAAACATTCCTCGCAAGGACTCTATAATCTCACGCGTTGAAACCATAGGCTCATGCTTCTTGGCTAAAATGTTGTTAAGACTGGCCAAGATATAGGCTCGGGCCTTCTCATTCGCCCGTGTCTAACGCTCATAGGCCTCAAGAACATTTCGAGCGGCGTTAGGAGGTGGAATAGGAGAACACTCCTCCATAAGGTTGAACATGAGATCATCGATGATCAAAATTTTTGTGATTGTATGTTTCCAACTAGCATAACTCTCACTAGTCAGTTTATTGGCACTAAGTAGAGCTAATGTAGCGGTGGCCATATTAACGTTGCTAAAAACAGAACAAACTTAATAAGTCTATGCAATACCACATTTTAACACCAATTTTAGTTTTAGCAAAATAGTTTCCAAGTACCCTAAGTGAAAAAGACTTCTATTTCGCAATGATGCCCCAGCGAGGCAGGACAAACGTCACCGTTCATATCTACTAGATCTACAAAAAGATAGTCATACAAAGAAAATCGAAGAAGAGAAACGCAAAGTTCAACAAGAAAATGCAAATATAGAATGAAATCAGGAGAATACAACTCATACAAGCCAGAGGAAAAAATAAGAGATGAGATGAAAGAAGACGAACCGAACGGCAAAAGAAGGGAGAAGATGAGAAGAGAGAGAGAAACAAGTGAGTAAAGGGGAGAGTAATGAAAATGCATGATGAAAACGAGTCGAAATGTTGGAGAGTAAATGATGGGTTATTAAACTCACCGTTTTCTTTTAATCAGCCAAACAAACACCGGGTGGGGCTTTTCTAACTCTCTCAATCTTTCAAACGCCCCTGAAGTGTTTTTTATCTTTCAAAAATTATTCACTGCTCCATATGCTTTGCTAAAGCAGTGGCTTTGTTTGACTTCTTCAAATCTTTGCCAGCGTCAACCTATGTGATCAAATAAAGCTTTAAAATCCCATATGCTTTTCTATCTCTATAATGCTTACACATCAATTTCTTTGAATTTTCCCAGTGTATTCCCCAATTGTACACACATAACTTTGCTCCTCCTTTTTTGAATCTTCAAAAGCCTTTGTCAACTTCTCTTTTGTTTTTTTTGGCCTGTTTCTATCTGAACTTTATAGTGATTGATATCTATTCTGGTTTTGTATCATTGTTCTACAAGGGAACATAAGATGAATCACTGACAAGTAATTTGGTTGTCAAGATACTTCACAGTAATAATTGAAGTTACAAATTGCAAGGTGGGCCATTGAATTGATGGGCATTAATTATGAGTTACGGGTCGAGGTTATCGCCAAGAAATATAATTGCAAGGTGGGGCTTTGGCAAACAATCATCTCTTTCCTTTTGGTAGTTCATAATACACAAAATTGACAAAAGATTAAATTACTTATTGAAAAGTCATTTTTAAAGTGTTTTGAAAAGCCTAAATTATTTATTGAAATAAAAACCAACCTATTTAGATTGACTAAAGAAAAAAAAACATTTTTTAAAAAAAAACAAATCATTTTTATATGTTAGTTTAAATATTAACTTAGAAACTTTGTTTGTTTTCTGATTGTATTCCATGCTTAACACCTTTAAGAGTGGACTCATAGTGCAAAGACATTTATTTCTACAGAGCTTGAATTTTATTGTCATAAAGAGATGTTGACATGGTTTCTCCGCCAGTGCCAATAGAGATGGAAACATTATTATTATTATATTATTTATTTTAAGAAACAAACGTATGGTTCAAAATATTGTTCTACTAATTATAGATTGTTTGTTAAGTAGTTCTCCAATTATGAATTAGGTTTTACTTAAGTCGGTGCGCGAGCGAAATTACATTGTTTAAGTTTAAATCAATACTTAAAAGGAATCGGTCATTTATTTTCAATGTAAGAACATGAACAAGTTGAACCAAAAATACATGAATAGGTAAAATTCATATTGTGATACTAGTTGATTGAGCAACATAACTTTGCTGCCTACTAAATTCTTTTCATAAATAGGAGAGGGGAATACAAAGAGAGATAGAGAGAGGAAAATACTCTAAAACAGGAAGTTTAATTCTTACGGTTCACTTAGAAGAGTAAATAGTAAGCTTATCGATCTGACATTTTCATTAGGTCTTATGGCACAACAAATAAAGAAAGAGATCGGACAATGTAATTCAACATTTTCTTATGAATAATATTTCCTGTTCCTCGCCTTTCGGTTACTCGAGTAGTAGGTAGCCTTAATATTTTGTTTGATCATTACAAATATAGAACAGATTTATAATAGCAAATACGGGTATAAATTTTAACCAAAACACTAATTGCTTGGTCGAATTTCATACTCACCAAGTTGTTAAATATAATAGAAGGAAAAGAACACAAGAGTAATGACAATTAATTGCTTTCAAGATCTTAGGTGTAGTAGAAGAGACTCCTCACACATAACTGTCTATTAACGACTTCCTCATTTCTTCAACAATGGAACTTGGTTGAGCCTCTCTCAATTTGAAAACGCTCTCGATGACTGATAACTCAGTGGCAGTGGTATCCGAACCACAAAATGCAGTCCAGTCATTTGCTGTCAATCCAGCAGCAATCACTTCACTTCCACGATTCACGGTTCCAGCAACTAAAGGGACCTGAAGAAGGGTTGACAGCTCGTCCAAATCTTCAACAGATGTGTGTGGATGAACCTGCCAAATATTTGCATAATTCCAACTTTGAGGGAATTGTTTTACATGAAGTTAAAGGTAAGTTCAAATATGGAGACTAGACTTGGTTGAGGAGCCGGGAAGGTGAATATTACCAAGCCACCCCTATTTGTGAAGCTACAGTAGCTTCCCACCAGAACATTGCCCGCTACTGTCTGCCTAAAGACCTCTACTCCAAGAACATCAGCAATAAGCTCTTCAGTTTCCTGATCAATGAGAGAAGAACTTGATTCTTTTAGAAGAAAAGGAGGAATGGATGACATAACTAAAGCAGTCTCAAGTTCCAAAAGTATAATTTGAAAGAATACATTTTATAAGAAGACTCAAAGCAATAGAGTCCATATTATGTACCATGTCTTGTCTTTATTTGGATGTGTGTTCAACATTGACACTCAGTTCATAAATTACCTACACTGCTCAAAAGAAGTTATTGCGTTTGAGGCAGGGACGAGCTCTTTCATGAACATTTTCTAGAAACCAGGATATTAAAGAGATATGAAATGTCCAGATTGAAATGAGAGAACACTGTTCAAGAGATTGCAAGCTAAACAATCTGATGGTGATGCAGAAAGTGACATTAGAAACATAATGTGAAGTAGGAAGGATAAGTGAAAAAAAATACCCGATCAAGATCAGTATGTGTGAGAGCAACATGATCATTACAAGCAATTGTATTCCCCAGAGCAGACAGTCTCTCTTGTATACGTTGAACAACAACTTGGTCAGGTAGGCTATTCCTCAAGTGCTGGAGTTCTTCAAAACATAAAAAATAGGAACATAATGTCAACTAAATAATTTGGCCATACACATCATCACCAAATAACATAAACTAAAGAACATCTAGAAGAATTTCATGCAAATCGGAACAGAGTACAAACTTTATTTTCATGATGCGTCCTCACTAAAGGAACTTGTATAAACACACGTTTAATAATGGAAATGCTTAAAGTTTCAGGCATCATGTGCAGGACATGAATTGATTATTGCACAGTGATGTAGTTGATATATTCATAAACTTCATAAACATTTGTGTAATGAATTTCTCATCCTTTTTCATTAAAAAAAAAAAAAAAAAAAAATACATGCATATTTCTCATCATTACTGCCAGTCTGCCCACCAAGATATTAATACTTCTAAGATTATTTTTTTTTATAATAGGAAATAGTAACATTTCATTGATGAGATAAAAATTACAAAAGAGGAGAATCTATCCAATGGATTACAAAAAAAAAAAAAGAAAAAAAAAACACACTTCACCAATTGGTCATGAGATTACATAAAAGGAAGTAGTGGAAAACAGAACAACCAATGTGTTGATCTAAAAAAGTTGACAAGCTTATCAATTTGGTAGTAACAGCTAGGATTACCTAAGAAATGTTTAGGCTTCATCAACACCATAAAATAGAGATACAGAATTTAATAATTCAAACTCACAATGCAATCATAAATGACAATAATCCGAGACTCTTGATCAAGGTGGCAAAGGTGGTAACCATTTACAATTGTATTGTGTAAATGGGTAGCGTCAGACATCACGAGTACAAAAAAATAGATCAAATGACCATCTAATCTAGTCAAAATTTTAAGGCATATTGTTTTTAATTCCATTAGCCTCCGATTCAATACTCCAAGTTATTCAAATAGATGTGGTGCTGCAGTTATATACCCCAACTATTAAATTAAAAGTGTGATATGGCAAGATAGAAAAGAAGCTTGCCTTGGTCAGTAGTGGTGTGTGGTACAAGAAGCCCATTTTTGTTTCCTACAGTATGAAATAAAAACAATAAACAATGTTATCGAAACATGAACATAAAGAAGTTTGGGCCTCACATCATTGATGGGTACCCTTCTCTTAAAAGATGAAGCAAATAATGAAAAAGAAAATGCAAGTGAGTTTTACAAACCAGCACATAGACGACCAATAATGCGAGTGCCATCAATAGATGCTTTAACAACCGGAATGACACCACCTAATTCAGTTTCAAAGGTACTAAACATAAAAAAAAAAAAAAAAAAAAAAAAAAAAAAAAAATTAAAATTAAAATTTGTGAAAAATTGATTCCAGAGGAACACAGTCAGTAAACAGGAAAAGGAAAAAGAAAAAACCTGTAGAAATTCTCAGAGCCACCAATTGCAACCAAGCAGTAAGCATTAGTGAGCTTGGAGAAAACCCCAATTTCACATGAATTCTCAAACATAAGCCCTAAAGAAGCATACAAAGAATATGCTTAAAAAGGCATATAATAAAAGTGGGCGAGGAAGAAAACAGAAAAAACAGGAAACTCACTGGTCGCCATGATTAGCAGAGGATAAACCTTGAAGACTCGAAGAAGTCCCTTGCGATTGCAGTTTGCAATGCAACCGCCGAAGTTTGAATCCTCAATTGTTCTTTGGAACCCTTAATTTTTCTATTATGATTATTATTATTGATATAATGCAAATTTGAGTGGGCACCACGGCAGAAACGAGCCCAAGTTGGCCACTTGAAATTGGTTCGGTGGACTTCAACAACGACACCGTTTTGCTGTTTCTTTCGGATCAAGTAATTCTTTTCACAGTCCACTTTTGTTTTATTTTTTTTTTCCAAAAGAATATATATCTTTTTTGACAATTTTATTTCTATATTTGATTCTAGATTTTTTAAATGCTACCGATCTTTTAGGTTTTGAGTTTGATTTCAATTTAGTCCTTAAATTTTACTATGTAATAGTTTTATCCTTGAAATTTAACTTTTATTTCAACTTGGTCTCTAAGATTCAAGATTTACGTTTTTTTAACTTGATTTTTCACTTAAGCCTCACTTTTATTTTATAGTGTTAATGTTTATTAATTAATTTAATTTATATATATACACACACTTGGTTAAGTTTCACTATTTTTTTATTACTATTAAAATTAATTCAAATAATTGTTTTAAATGATAAAAGTGCAAGAAATAATTTTAAATAAAACAAAATATCATTGTCTATTGATGATAAACAAACATTTTACTCTATTTGTGAATTAATTGGTTGATTTTACTATATTTGAAAACTGCCCAATTAATTTTAGAAATTCACTTCAAAATTATTGTAAATTAATTAATTGACATACAACTGAAAGTGAGCATTTAACAAATAATCAATTTTAAAAATATAAATAACATGAGGACCAAATTGAAACAAAATTCAAAACTGAAAGATTAAAAGAAACCTAAGGTCAAGACCCAAAACCTAAAAACTTGAAAAGTATTTTAATCAAAATTAATAAAAACAAAATTCCTTCTAATATTTGAAAATACAAAACCAAATGACTTTTTCAAGTCGATCACTATAATTTGGTTAAACCTCATGTCAAAATACTCTTGGGTTTAACTTTACTTATTTATTAATATTATTGTTCTCATTTCAAAATATACATGTTCTCGTCATATATATCTTTAGATCCAATTAAACAATTTTATTTGTAGATTTACTTCCAGAAATTCCACATTTCTTGTTAATTCACCTAATATGTGTAATTTTAGCCGAACTACTTTAAAATATTATAGCCGAACTTAAAAAATATTTAAATCAGCAAACAGGTTAAACTTTTTATTATTAATATTAAGTCCAAATTAGTGATATTTGTTATATTGCACCAATTTTTTTTAATACCTCAGATCAACGATATAATCAGAATGTCATTTAAACTTGTCAACATGTCAACCAAGATTAAAAAAAAAATGTTATTAAGTAAATAAATAGTTTACAAGATATTGTCGTCCCCCCCTAGCTCAAAATATGAACAGTACTAACATTACAAGAGCCAAAACAAACAAATTATATCCTCAAACCAAAAAATCATAAAAGTTTGAATCCTCTCTCATATGTGAAAGCTAAAAATAAATCAATATATTTAAATTGTTTCGCTAACGATTTCTTTCTTTTGATAAATTTAGAACCCCGTTAAGGGCTGCACTAAGAACTCTTCAAAACATGATAAATTATTCAGAGCATAAATAACTGAAGCTAAACGAAACGTGAATTTGAAGATTTAAAGTAGCCAAAACAAGAGGAAGACCCTATTTCATTCCAAGCCATATACGCTCATTTTACCCATATACATTCTCATGAATATAAAAAAGAAAAACTAATTCAACATAGCTGACACAAAATAGAGAAAGAAAAGAAAAACGCCAATGGAAAACTTTGAAATCACAATTCTTTACTTGTGAAAGAACAAAACTCGCTTTCTTCCTTTTCTTCTCTCGCTAGCCTGCAAAGCACAGTAGAACTTAATCAAATTCGCAAGATAAAGGCGAACACAAGGATAACGTTGCTCAAAACAAAGCAGCATAAAAATTAAGCTTGGGAAAATACATTGTTGCCATTTTGCAATGCTAGTACCTCAGTTCAGAGTAATCAAGGAAATTCCATACTCCCAAGCTTGGTAACTTAAATTACTCTAAGGCCATTATGATTAAAGCCTGACTAAACTACATTGGCAACAAACTGATATTCCGATCTTGTTTATGGAGATTAAGCAGACTAAAATTACATTAGTGGTAAACTGAAAACTCCTAGTGCAGGGCACGGTGATGTCAGTTGATTGGATAATATCCCTAAATATAATTACAAAAGAAAAGAAATATCCCTAATATCCTCGTCATTTCCCTTCCTTTAAGACTCTCAATGTAGTTCTCTCTTCTCACAGCTCCCTAAGAATGATCAACCTCGAGTAAATCCTAACCGTTTTATCGTTGTTGCGCTAATAAAAAATGAAATAAAGCTCTCATAGCAAAGGAATTCAGACTACAAAGATCCCACTCCATATCTTCTTGGAGGACATAAGTAGGGCCAATAAGTTCTCTACAATCTATACTTGTAATCAAAGGTAGCACAAACACACCGACTTTCCTGGGTAAGAACAGTCCTGCCTCACATCAGTCATCTATCAAAAGGACATATAGTTTTGCAGCATCACTGTAATACCTAAGTTTAGGAGAGGGGTACATGAACGAACTAAGATCATGTACGAATGTGATGGGATCTAGCACATGAAAGTATGACTAATAAAAGACTTAAAAGAATTGAAAACTACTACCTATACTAACAAAGAGCATATTCTTTTTCAGTGGCTCGATCGTAAGAACTCCAAAATTGAACATGCTTAGCTTGGAGCTATTCTACGTTGGATGACTTATTGGAAATTTTCCTAGAAAATATGTGAGTGAAAACAAAGCATGCAGAAAGAACCCATGTTGGTTTGTGCCGATAGTCTTCACTCTTAGAAGCATTTTAAGAAAAGTAGATAGTGTTGCAGTAGAATGCCAGGACCATTAGGTACTGAATCCGGATTCCAGATCCTGATTCGAATCTTGGGCTTTGAGGCATTACAACCACAAACTTTATGAGCATGTCCTTGGGACCACAATTTTACTATGTTCATAAGGGTGCCATCATTTCTCCAAGGGATAGAAGCATTTGTATAATGTGAAATTGTGAAAGGACCAGCCAGCCTATATTTAGTGAGTTGGTTTATCCTAGACTGAGCTTTCCAATATTGCTAGCTACATAAGCTCAACACTGAAGTCACATAAACCCAGAATCTTGAAATCTAACTTTTCTGCTACATTATCAGTCACAAGCAGTAACCGATACAAATTATACAAAATCAGGTTTATGTTAGACGACCCTTCAAATTTTTGTTGCCCCAACCCTCTCCAGTAGACTGACTTCTCACCATCCCAATCTTCTAGCTCAATTTTTTCCTCTGGCAATATATGGCTAGCAATCTCTCAAGGAAGGATTAACTTCAGGCTCAGTGAATTAATGGAGAAAATAAATAAGCAATTTTTTTTAAGTAGAAAGCACCCAACAGTTTGGAAAAAATACCAAGAAATAGAAATTCTTTTCATCCATAGCAAGATTATCTTGAGAAAAATGCAGTTTTTACCCCCAACTTTGGCAAAGTGAGTCAAGTTTTGCTACAATTTTAATTTCATTAGACTGGACATAGACCCGGTTAAGTGTTGCAACTTACTCTTAAAAACTAGGTAAAAAATTTCTATTACTCAAACCATTTCGAATAATAATAAGAGTAATAAATAAATAAATGCACAAAATTGATATTTTGATAGATCTCCAACAACTCACCAATTTCACCATTTTTTAATTAAAAGAAAAAACACACCACCTGGTCCTAGTGTCACCTCCCTTTGGTCTCATCAATGATGCCCTTTGTTCTTGTAATTCATTAAACACGTTATAAAAATTACATTCAAACAGAAGCCCTAACAAAAGGTAAAAGTTGCAACTGGTGCATGGTCCAATTCATTGAAATTGGAAGTTAAGGGGGAAAAATGAACCCACCTTGTAAAGTTTAAGGGTACAAATTAAAATTTCCTCCTCTTTTTCCTTCAGTACCATTATAATAGGGAGATTATTAGATTTACATATCCTCGGAAGAGCAAGAGTAAAAGGGCATGCTCATGATTGGGCAGTGGGATAGGTGGACGCATTCATATGAATGACAGTGGGAATTACATGAAGAGGGTAGATCCATGTGTGAGGCACTGTAACTAACAAAAGCAATATGAAAGTATAGAACACTAACTAGAGAAATATCAAAATATAGAACGGATACAAAAAATTGAATTGCAGAGAAGCTAAGATAAGGATCTTGGCTTTTTCTGGAGAAACTCAACCCTGAACTAAAGTAAGAAAGGACCGTGTCAAACGAAGGCTAAATATCATCGTAGAAGGAAGAGACAATCTAGGCTCTCTACAAACTAGACTAAAAGGTGTCAATAGCTCTTCGACTAGGACTAGTTTTTCAGGCTTGATTGCATATGAGGAAAGTTGATTCAGGGTAGAGGACAGAGAGAGCTATTGATCTTCCTTGGTCAAGCAAAATATTCAATCATCTTTCGGTGAAAGGAATGTTCAGTTTATTTATTTATTTATTTTAAAAAAACTCATTTCTGTAGTCCTGAATTTTTTAATTAATTAATTTATTTAATTGGACATATATATTAAATAATATATATTTCTAGAGTTAAATCTTTTATATACTTCCACAGATATTAATACTTCCAAAGTGACCCCTTATAGTAAAAGATCTCTCCTACGAAAGGAAAATAAAACAGAAGTTACATCCCATTCTTTTTAAGCAAAGAATTGGAGACAAAATATGAGAAGACATACCCTTAGAATAAATAATCTCAAGGTTAGCACAATCGTATCTCTGCAGCTACAAAATAAAAATAAATAAATAAATCACTGCAGACAATGCAATCGAAAAAATTACAATATAAAGACAAATTACATTCTATAATCAGACTCAGAACTTGATCTAATGCAAGCAAAATAATACCTTCCCAAACTACACCTGTAAATTGTCAATATATGAACTAAAATCTAAGAAGTATTACTTTTTCGATCAAACGGAATTTTTAACTGATTTAATAAGAATTATACATAAGTTTTTATCAACTCCCAGAAGCTGACCAAAAAAAAAAAAAAAAAAAAGAACTCAACTAGAATTAATCATATCAGGCTACTTCTTGAAGAATAAATGTGTTCATATCTTTTTATCAGACTCGAGAAATCTGATATTAACTAATCCTGATACAACGCTCCAACAATTTCTGCTATGACCCAAATTAAAAATATTATGAATATATTCCTACTTTTCCCAACAAAAAACACACCAAGAGGAATTGGGTCTTCTGCATTCTATCTGTAGTATTCAAAGTACACTGGCGCACAAGAAAATTATAACAAAGTATCTTCTGAGAATCAACTTAGTGGAAAATGTCCAGTATATCCTAGTCTCCACACCCTTTTACAGGCTCATGCATCAAGAACTGTCCGGTTACAATATGATGCAATTCAGTAGAATTAAATTCTCCCTTTGCAAGCATCAAACCTTTGCATCTAATATCATGACCATCAACAAATATAAGGTTCTTATCAAGTTTAGAATTTGCCATTGGGGAATTCGATTTGTGTATTTATAATACACGTCAGTTTACATTTATCACAAAAACATTTATGTGCAGTTGCACATATATGGAGTAATGATCATGAAAATAGCATATGCAAGACTCCACTTCTAAAGAAACTCGCCAACTTAAAATTTGTTCCTTAAACATCGATGCAAAATTCTTTTCCCACGCTTTCCAAGGAAACCAATTAATTTGTGAGTGAAACTTTCTAATTTCAATTATTTACTAAGCCACTCACAGACACATATATAATGGTTAGTAGACCTCATTAAAGAAGGAAATAACCTAACCTTACTAAGGAAGGAAATAATCCAACCTAAATTAAATCTTCAAATAACACAAAATAAAAGAGAAGATAATTTCCGAAAAAGATAATTACAAGACCACCCTAACGTTCATAAGTTACAACAAATTACAACAGTGAGAAAATCCATTCCATTCCTTACTCACCAGCTAATATCAGCAGAATTGTTGTCCACTCGCAAGTGATGCTCAACATTATTAGAGCCAGTTATTGTAAATTCAGAAGGATTTCCGAATGGAATTGAAACCTACATGGATGAAAATATAAATAAATGTTTATATGGGAAAGAATGACCAATGTGAAGAAGTATATTCTTTTGAGATCAGAAATAAATATATGGACTAAAAGTAACTACAAAGAGGTAAGAAAGATTAAGTGACAACCCTATCACAAGGCAGGAAACCTACCCATATGAAAAATAATAAAATCAAAATCTCTTGATGGCAAAAGCTAAAAATAAATAAATTGAAGTATACGGCTGAAAACTCCCAGTCAAGAGTATAGTGAACAACACGATTGGTAAACTTTCAGTTCCATCCAAATGCAAATAAAAAGGGTCAGGAAATGATGATTCACTAATCCTGTGTGACAACTGCTCTAAAGCCACACTACCATTCCACCAACTCTCTTACTGTAATCTATTAGATGCCATTATACAAGGATACAGGATTACTTCATCAGAATAGTTTTCGACAACTGAAGATGGCTTAGCTTTTCTCTATGGTATATCAAAAATAGAGGAAACCACAGAAACCGTACAATTGTATTTGGAGAAAACTTTTCTGTGATGACATCACCACTAGACCCACTACATTTTATGCTGTATCCTTCCCTTTTGATGGACAGTGTAGCTCCTTCCCATATATCAAGATATCCAGCCTGCCATGGAGTAAAAATAAAGAAAGTTATCAGGTCAGTTAAGATTCTATTAGTCTTGAAAAGGAAACAATTTTTTTTCATTAAAGAAATGAAAAGAGACTAATGCTCAAAATACAAGGAAACCAAAAGAAAAGAAAATAAAACAAGTGAAAGAACAAATACATCATAAGTATTAAGCTCATGCACGAGTGCGAGTAGGCATGTATCTACAAACACAAATAAGACAAGCAAGCACAGTAAATAAAATCATGTCCTCATACCGACATGGATACTTTATATGATGCATGACCACTATAAAGAGTCTTCTCTATCTGGTTCTGCATTTCGGGATCTGTTGAGACGAAAGGAACAGTAAGTTACAGTAATTGGTACTAAAAGGACACTTATGAGTTATTACAAGAATCATCGGAGGTTCTTAACAACCTTTATTTTCATAAAAAGAACAAAATTAATAGTTGCAAAAGAGGGGGAAAAAGACAAATTTAATGATAGAAAAGATAATACAGAACTTATTGTAACTTTTTACACATCACTGAAAAGTTCAGTTTCTATATGTACATACTCACGGAACAACCAATAATAAAAAGAAGATACATATATAGAACTCTTTAATTAGAACAAGCATGTGCTGGTAAGAACTCCAGTGCACCAAGAAAGCTTCCAGTAGAGACAGTCTAATTTTTTCTTCTAGAAGAAACAGAGGAGACAATCTAATTAATTGACTTATGCTAGGAGTACAAGTGGAGGCATGTTGGTGTTGAAGTATAAATATAATTAAATTTACCGTAAGTCCATAACCTATCAGCTGAAGTTTTTGGGTTGATTTACGTTTTAACATGGTTTTAAAGCAAGAGGTCCTGTGTTTGAACCTCTGTAATGTCATTTCCTTCTTAGTTAATATTAAATTCCACTTGTTTTCATCTTCTACAAATTTCTAAGGTCATAAGTGAGGAAGAATATTAAAAAATTGATATAATTAAATTGAGCATAACCTATCAACTGAAGCTTTTAGGTTGACGGGTGATTTAACCATCAATAATAGCATAACTGCTATTACTAGATAAAACAGTAAGCATTGAGTGGTTATAAATAGGGTAAGTTCTTAGAACTCGGGGTCATCATGTGCGTATTTCTTTTTTCCCTGGGGGCCTGCTAAGGTCTCTGGAAGGGTTTCACATCTTCAATGAGAAGTCCTGGTTCCTCTTCTTTTCATAAAAAAACACATGGACACCTAACCAAGATTAACTCAAAACCTTGAAACTATCTTAAAATCACTCTCCAATTTTCAAACACCACTTGTAAAATATACAAAATTTATGTCTAGAATATCGTCGTGGATTTTTTTTATTGTAAAAATAAACAAATAAATGAATTATAGAATATATCCAGATCTAAAGTCACAAACTTACCACAAGTAATCTTTCGGTGGTCATTGGCAAAAACCTTTACAAGCTCTCCCTGCAATGGCAAAGAATGCAAGATATAAATACAACCAAGGGTAAATAGCAGGCAGACTCCAACTTGGCTCCCTGACCTGTGAGGTTTCTTCCTTACTATTCAATATTCAGATAGGATAATAAGCCAAACACAGGGGGAACGAGCTTGATTACACAGCAAAATGAGAGAACTACGCAACACTACAGCCAACTAAGAGGGCTGCTCTCTCCATAGTGAACTAATGTTCATACACAAAACACAAGATAACTAACCCTAGCCAAAACAAAGGTATAAATACTGACATTCTCCTGCAACAAGTACAATGCGGGACCACAGCCAACTACCCCTCTGTCTGGGGTGCAAACCCCTTTTCACCCCTCCTATAAATGCTCTTAATGGTTGGCCTAGCATTGCCCCCGTTCAGAAGAATCACCTTGTCCTCAAGGTGGAAATCCAGGAATTGCTAATGGAATAACGCATGGGACTCCTAAGTAGCTTCATGATCAGCCTGCCCCTTCCACTCTACAAGGCATTCCCACTCCTGTTCAGCCTCACTCCAGCGCATCTGTGACAATCTGCTCAGCTCCAAGACCCATTCTAATTCATCATTCAAAAGGGAGAGATCTTGTTGCATGATGTGGTGATTGCCGATTACCTTCTTCAACTGAGAGACATGGAAGACCAAGTGGATTTGGGTCGTGGACGGAAGATCCAATAAATAAGCGAGCCCTCCCACACAGCCCATGACACGGAAAGGACCAAAAAATTTGGGGGCCAGTTTCTCACGACGTTTCTTAGCCAAGGATTTCTGGCGGTAGAGCCGGATGTTCAAATAAACTCTCCTATATCAAAAACCACATCGCGGTGCTAGGCATCAGGAAATATGACATTCATGATGAGAGATTCGAAGGTGGTGATCAAGGGAGACCCGACACTAGCCCGGATGAAAATCTCTCTTAAGATGTTAGCCAAGACGTGGCACCTAGAAGACCAAGGATTTTTGGTTGACTTTCGAGCCCTAGGGATCTCATGAGAGGACCAAGAGTTAGAAGTCACAGAGACCATAGCGGAACTCCAACCAGAGCTCGACCAGTTACAACGGGAGTTTGATGATGTGTTCAATATGCCAGATGGGTCACCTCCTGCGCGACAAATAGATCATCGCATTCAGCTGAAAACAAATATGGACCCGATCAACGTAAGACCCTACCGCTACCCGCATGCGTAAAAGACAGAAATTGAAAGATTGATAATGATATGATGACTTTGGGGATTAGACGATTGAGCATTAGTCCATTTTCCAGCCCAATGATCATAGTGAAGAAGAAAGATGTGACTTGGCATTTCTGTGTGGACTACTGGGCGTTGAATCACGCCATACTGCCAGACAAGTTCCTTATTCCAATGATTGATGAGCTATTACACGAGCTTAATGGTGCACCGGTTTTCTCGAAAATAGACTTAAAATCGGGTTACCATCAGATAAGGGTGTAGCAAAAGGAGATGGGAAACGAGTATGAGTTTCTAGTCATGTCGTTTGGGTTGACCAATGCAACGGCAATGTTTCAGGCACTAATGAACCAGGTTTTTTGCCCCTACCTTCGTAAATTCTTACTCGTTTTCTTTGATGACATTCTTGTATAGAATTGATATGGCCATGCATTTGGAACACCTAACAGTGGTTTTTTGGCTCCTTCATGAGCATTGCCTGTATGCTAATAAAAAGAAATGCCAATTTGTGAAAGACTAGATTGAGTATCTGGTCATTGGGTGTTGGCCAGAGGGGTCGAAGCAAATGAGGAAAAAATTTGTGCCATGGTGCAATAGCCCATTCCCATAACGTGAAGGAACTAAGGACTTTCTAGACCTGACCGGTTATTACAAATGTTGTGTGACGAACTACAGGGCTATTGCCACACCGTGACGAGGTTGACAAAAAAAATGGGTTGCCTAGTCCGATGAGGCCACCCACGCATTTGAATCATTGACACTCCATACCTTCCATGATTCGGTTATTGGGAGACACTCAGGGTACTTGGGAACATACAAACAACCATCTGCTGAATTGTATTGGGATGGAATGAAATCGGATGTGAAGAAGTATGTAGCAGAGTGCACAATTTGTCAAAAGAATAAAACATAAGATAACTAACCCTAGCCAAAACAAAGGTATAAATACCAACATTCCCAACAACAAGTACAACGCAGGACCACAGCCAACTACCCCTCTGTCTAACCCCTTTACCCCTCCTATAAATGATCTTAATGGGTGGCCTAACATGACCACACTCATCTATCTCATCAGCTTAGGCTATGCAAATGAAATACAATTTTATTCCATTTAGAATGAACTTAATGGCAAATTTACAGTGAAAGAAACGTCTATAAAACAACATTTTGTGTTAACAATAAATTCATATATTTTGTGTCAATAAATTCATATGAATTTTCTAGAGGAACACAAGATCTGTAGGCCCCCGCCCACAATTACGGACTGGTTGGATCCTATCACGACACGGAAGTTGAGGTTCCTTCATACCCATAGAATGAACTCAAGAACTAACATCCAAGTGACTGCCCAAACCCAGGAGTCATAGAGGGACATGAATGTGGATTGGACAATGTTTTCTAAAAAAAAAAGGGAAACAAGATGTGATGAAAAAGAAACTAATGCTCAAAGTACAAATGAAGAAACAAACATAATACGAATGAGGATTAAACAATGTACTTTGGTAATTTGTGTTTTTAGTGCAATAGTTAGAAACTAATTGGTAAACCAGATACCTTTTTCCTTTGTTTGGGGGTATCTTTAAATCATGCTTTCATTTATTTTATTTATTTATTATTAGTATTAGTATTAGTATCATTGATAAGAAACAAATTTCATTGAGGTATGAAATCAAGGTTTCATTTAGAATAAATAAAAGAATACAAAATGATACACAAAAACATCACCCAAACACGGAGCAAAAACAACACCTAAAGATCTAACAAAATAAAATGGCTCAGATACAGCACCTTGCGCCTTCTGTTATCCAAAGGCTGGACCTCAATAGCCAGATAGGTGTCAACATCATCCGCAGTAACACGATAGTTTGGTTGCTTCGCCCCTATTATAATCATTTAAAGCAGCATAAGATTTATTAAAGAGGGGTGGGCGGTGAGGAACAAAATGTAATACACACATTAGAAGTGATACCTTCAATGTAATTTACAGATCCATCTTCCAAATGGCGTACCCACTACATTTTGAAAACAAGGACCATTACTTACAAAACAATAGTTAAATAGCTCAGCAATAATTCTTGAAGTTTGCAGCGTCATACGTTTTAAGGGTTTTGACATTCCTAAATTGGAAAGTAACAGAAGAACATCCAGGAGCATATTGAAAAATGTCATGCATGGGTAAAGAGAAAAGGTAGAACTATTTTTGTCTTTGGACTAGACCACTTGAGCATTTTGACTGGTTGGATTCATTTAAAAGCATAAGTGTAAATGAACTTGAACGTGAAAGAATAGTAACCCGTTGGAGAATAGTCGTTCACTCTCTGGAAATTCAGAAAATCCTCAAACCCTAAAAGGTTAAAAATAGAATGCTTCCCAATTTTAACAAATTTCATTAAAATAATAACTGTAAATGAACTTGAAAGTTTCACACCATAAAGAAGCATGAATCTAAACTAGATCAACTCTTCATACCACTCTAAATATTTCCTTTCAAAGACTCTTGGATTGCTTTTATTCAACATGTCCCACACCAAAGCTTTTATAGCATTAACACATGAAATCTTTGCTCTACATTAAGTTTTACACCACAAGAAACTGGAAAATAATTTTCTCCGACATTTATTAAAATCCACATTCCATAGAACTACTGAATGGTCTGAATATCTCATTCCAAAATGGAGACGGAGCAAAGTTACGCATCCAATGAGTTACTAACATAAGTAACTATTCATTTTAGTGTAAGCATCAGACTTCCAGATACAAAGAGCAAAAGCAGATTAAAAAAGGTAGAAAATTGGGCTAATGAAAATGGACCTCAAAGTTACAGCTAGTTGTTCCATTAATTGAGTATCCACATGCTTGGAGATCTTGTCCTGGAAAGGCTTCGCCAGATATTTGAAGGGCCTCAATAGCAGGTAATGGATCATCATCTAAAGCCAAAAGTGAACCCCGTTAAATAAGAACTATTACTGGCACGCTAACAACAAGGACAGAAAAATTATATTTGCCTTCAGAAAATGAAGGTGAAGGTTCCTCGAGAACTGGAGGCAGAATTGGAGAATGAGAAGAGCTTGGCTCATCAAAAGCGGCAGGAGGAGGGGATTGCCCAGAACTCCAGTTGGTGATAGTTTCTCTCTCTGTTTGGTGGACCACATCCTGGTCATCAATCTCACTATTGCTTACAGGTTCACGGAATGTCACCTGTTTGTTTGTTCCTTCACTGTTTGAACCAAGTAGAGTATCAGAAGTAAGTTTTGGAGGAAATATCAAGAAGATCACGGGGAACATAAGCAATGAAAAGACATGTTTTTCTTTGGGTAAAAGAAACATATCATTGATAAATGAAAATGCATGTTATTAATAGTAACAAAGCGTACAACAATGTTTGATTCACTATTAGCTGCCAACTGTTAGGTTGGAAAAGATTAAGAGAGTTCTACTTGTTATACTGCAACTTGATTCAAGCTTTTAAAAGGTTTCATCATTCTTCATAATATTTCTATGCTCTCAACTTCTTCCCATTTTATGTATCAGTATCCTTACCAACCCATGAACAGTTCATTGAAACTAATAGCTTCTTTAAAGCAGCATTACACCTAACAACATTACCAACAACAATATCAAAATATCATTCCCATAATAGATTTCTCCCTGACAGACGTTTCCAAGGACTTCCAAGTCTTCTCGAAGTGAACAATATAATAGATTTAGGAGAACGTTTGCTCCCATGCTAACAATCTCAACACAAACAAAAAGGAGAACATTTTCTCTCGGGCTTCATTACTGATAAACAACATGAAAAGTAAATAGATTTACAAGATTGGAGACTTGGAGTGCTGAAGACAAACGAAAGTAGGCATCATTAAATGTGGCATGTGCTTTCATGAAAAATAAGACTTAAAATAACGTACACTACAATACAATTTTTAGAATTTTCCAAACCCAGACGTCAAATAAAGACATTAAACAGTACCAATCAAAAAAATAATGTAAGAACTTTGGATTTTGGAAGCAATTTCCTTATCATCCACGAAAGTAGCATTTACTTCTTCTTCTAACTTCACATCTTGATCTGGTCTAGTCCCTTCAACTTCCATTTTCATCAGATGTCCCCGACCAGAAGTTTAGTCCCCCTCCAACTTCATCTAAAAGAACCTCATTGACTTCTTTAAAAGAATTGATTCCATGAACTTCGGGGCAAAGCAAAATCACCCTCATGACTTATTTAAGACTTTAACAGGGGTGAGAAATCTCAGCGGAATTCAATCAGCATCTCCCCAACAACCCTCCAACCTCTTTTCTAAGACCCGGTTGAAATTGGAACCAAAATAACATTCCTAACACCTTCGTAAAAAGAAGAAATTTCTGAATATCAACCGAACTTACTGGACTTTTTATGAACTCAAGGAATTCTACGTCCCCTCTCAACTGATTGAAGAAACTACCATTCAAAAGACTGGGTTGATTAAAAGAATGCTCCAACAAGGG
>NC_052358.1:43307370-43326835 GCF_009727055.1 Benincasa hispida
CCCCCCCCCCTTCCAGCAATAAATTTCCATGGAGTGAACAAACAAATAAAGATCTGCTGACGTTACTACAACTAATTTCCATGCAGAAAAAGAAACGACTTGCAAGAAGAAGTAATTGCCCTTCTTTCTGTCATTTTCGATCAATTGCTTTGTCCAAAGAAGGGATTCCCACTTTTCAGTCCCCAACTCGGCCGAGGGTTTCTCTTGTAGTTCACTTTTCCATACTCTCTTCTCTATCCCACTGCAGGCACCTTTACGTTCTTCTCTTTTTGCCTTTTTGAAAGGTAAAGATTTCTAAGAAAGTGAAATTCTTTGCCTTTGACAAGTTCTGCATGGGAGACTGAACACTTGAAAAGCACGCAAAAAGTGCTTTCTTAGGCTTAGAATTTCATTGGTTTTGTTGTTAATTTGTATTCATGGATCCTTTTCTTTGTCAAATTTGTAAAAACCGAGATTTTGAGCTGGAATAGGCTAACTGGAGTTAAAAAAGATGAAAATACCCCTAGGGAGATCAAAGGTTGACCTAACCTAGGGTTTGTGTAAAGATGAAAAGGGCTGAAAAAGGCACCCACAGCACTATACTCGACACTTCAAACCCGAGAGTGAAAAACAGGATAGTTCTGCGGCACCATAGAAAAAAGACATGTAGTGTTGTGGCACTGGGAGGAATTTGCACCAGCGCCATGGCACTACGACCAATTTTTCATAAATTTCACGTTTTTCCATCAGATGAGGGGAGTTCAATTAGAGCCTCCATGGGGACGATCGAGAGCCGATTTCTGGATAAAGGCAACGACTGAGAGCTCTCAAAGAATTAGATGATTGAGGAGATTGTTGGAGGGCAATCCCGAGCTTGAAGACAAGAATCAAGAGCCCAACTTGCTTCCCTTTCCCTATTTAGTCTTCTTCTTTTTCTCTGTATTTTTGGATACGTTATGAACTGGCGATATTTGTATCGTAACATGAGTTGTTGAGTTCGTAGTTCTTTTTAAAAAAATGAAACAAAAAACTTTTCATTGATATAATGAAAAGAGTCCAATGCTCAGATTACAAGGAGACATAATGATGCAAAAAGACGAGATAAGGACATCAACAGGCGCAGCCAGCCATCTCAACTAGGTTGACACCACCCTGGCACCCTCATCATATCCCAAAAGATACAAGATGAAAATGTCAATGTTTAACCTAAAGAGAAAATAATACAACTCAATACAACTCAATAAGCTCTTAAAAACTAAGAAATAAAGTAGCATCTAAATCTAGTGAAGTAAAAGCTCTCCAATTGAGACAAATGTCTTGCACCGAGAAGCTTGAGAATGCCTTGGAAAGTGAACACCAGGTGGATGCATTAAGTCTGGCCGCTTCAAAATGATTTATCCACGATAAGGATTTTTTATGAAAAATTATTTGGTTTCTTTCAAACCAAATTCCAGCAAGCAAAGACTTCACCACATTTATCCATAGAAGATTGGCTTGCTTTTTAAACTTAGGACCACCCAAGATTTGAACAACATTATTTTCAAAGGAAGCACCGAACACACATGAAGATGTCAAGGAGTTTCAGCCAGCATGCCCTAAAGAAGCGGCAATTAAAAAGTAAGTGCGGGAGACCTTCACCTGCAGAAAGACAAAGTGGACAAATTGAAGGGGATAAAAAGTGAGTAGACATTTTCACTTGAAGAGCTGAGGAGCAATTAAACGTTCCAAAAATCATAATCCAAATAACAATATTGATTCTTTTTGGACCGTTGGACTTCCATAGGCTTTTGTAAATATGGTGATCGATGGCCACTGAAGCAGCTAGGCACTTTGATAAGGATTTGACTGAGTAACTTCCTAAAGAGTCTAAAGCCCAAAATCGGGTATCATCATGAGCCTCCACCTTCTTTCCATTCAAGCACCGAAGGAGTTGAGAAAATTCCAAAATTTTTTTCTTTTAACAATCTTCAAAAAGGTAATATTCCATGATGGAGTTGATATGTCCCAATGATTGAAAATAGACCCTTTGGGCAGAAGAGTAAGCCTAAATAATTGAGGAAAACGAAGACTTAGGCTTGAGTTATCAATCCAAGAGTCTTGCCAAAAGGATATTCTTTTACCATTACCCAACTCAAACTGGGCAAATGCTTCTACTTGCAGCCATGCTTTAGAAATGTTGATCCATGGGCTAAGGAGACTATGCCAGTCGAAATGGTCTTTGCCATGAATATTTTGGATCACTTTACACCATACGAAATCAGACTCATGTAAAAATCTCCAAACCCCATTTTGCCAGCAATGCTAAATTTTGGTTCCTTAATCCACCAAAACCAAGGCCACCATCTTTTAAGGATTTAGAAACCATTTCCCATTTAACCAGGTGGTTGATTTTACTCCTTTTGTCATCTTCCCAGAAGAAATTAATTATGCACGAAAGTGATAGGAGAGTAATGGAGATCAATAATGAAAGGTCTTACCGTTGCATCTAATTGATTAGTTGCATGAAAATGAATTGATGATTAGATGTTAGAAAGGTTGAGCTCAAAAGGGGAAACCTGGATTGACTTCTAGGTCTATAGTTAGCATTAAATCAGTCTAAGAGTTAAACAACTAGTTCAGTTAATCCATTAACGAAATCATGCCCTAGGACGTATTTTAGTCTAGTTTCGCCATGTTTCAGTATTTATTTTTTTCCTTGGGTTTAGATTAGATTAGTTTTTATCAAAAGTCGACCTCCTAGATAAAACCAAAACGATCTCTTAGTAGCTAAAAGAATTCTATAGCTTGATGTGCGTGCTTGTGCGTATTAACACTCAAGACTGTCTCTAGAGAAATTTCTTCTTTTTGTGTTGCACCGAGAATGTTGTGTTCTAAAAATGCAACAATAGGACCTTGATCATTTACTTCCGAATGGTTTGCATTCTACAACCTTACTTGAACAGGATTTGTTCTATTGGTTGTACAACTATGTCCTTGAGTTCTAAGGATGGTTTGCATTCTCTTTTTGAAGTCGGTGGGTCATCCTTTTGGTGGTACAAAGAAGACAATTTGTTGGCTCTAATGCGTGCTTTCTTTTGTAGTTTATGGGGCAAAAGGAATAGCAAGCTTTTTCGGGACTCTTTCTTTGTTGATTGTTTTATGGAGTTCGTTTTATCTACTGCTTTTTCATGGTGCAAAACAAAGCACCATTTATCTCTTTTGTAACCACCTTTAGGTATTTGAGGTTCTCTCCTAATTTCATTTATCAATAAAATGTTTTTTACCCCAAAAAAAAAAGTCTGTGTTTTAGAGTTCCGTCACTTTGTTTTGCTATGCTGTGAGAAATTCGGCTTGATGGAGAGTTTTCGAGGGGCTGAGAAATCTTGAGAGGAGTTTTGGTAAATGGCTAGATTAAATACTTCTTTATGGGTGTTTTGGTAATTGAGGTTTTTGTAATTACTAGCTTGGTCTCATTCTTTGGCATTTGAGTCCGTTGTTGTAGCTAGTGTTGGGTAGGATTTGGGATTCATAATTTGGACTTGTTTTTTATGCCGATTGGCATTTTGCATTTCTAAATAAATCAAGATAATTCGGGCAGATACAATTATAACCTTGCCGAGGATGAAAAAAGAGAAGTGCACCAAAACATCTCACAATCAAATCCCATAGTTCAAGACACTCCATAGCGCTAGCATAGTAGCATTAAAGACCTAGAATTCTTTCCTCCCAAATTTTTCAAAACACTACAGAAGACTAAGATATCAGAAGTGCTGGGTTACCAGGACATAACTGTCAATACAAAGAAATGTTTCCTCGTAAAGAACCCAGGCCATGGCAAATTTATTAAAACGTTTGAACCAAAAGTGAAGAAAAGATGGTTACTGTCTTCAGCCTCTATTTTTTCCCCTTATTATTTCTCCGGATGGGATTCGAACCCAGGACACAGAGTTTCTCTTATTATTTCTAGGAAACAAATACTTCCTTGGCAAGATGAAATATACAAAAAGATGTGAGAAAAACATCACATGCTAAAGGAAGTCATGTAAGAGCCTTCCAATCAGCCAAAAGGTCATTTAATATATAATTTGCAAAGAGAGGATAATGTTTACACCATTTTTTTAAGGGGAAAAAAGATACGGAACTTTTCATTAAGAAAATGAAAAGAGACTAATGCTCTAAAGTACAAAGGAAACCAGAACATAAGAAATAATCACAAAAGTCACAAAAGCCACAAAAGGTACAAACAAGATAACGTTTACACCAATTAAAAGCAGGTATAAGTAACATATCTCTAAATTTATCAAAAGAAGTTGAAAGTCTAATGGTTCTTCTCAATCCAAAGTGTCAAAAGAAGAAGGGAAAAAAACTCTGACGATCTGTAGTCAACGGATTTCTTTCTCCTTGCAAAGGCATGACTCTTCAAGGATTGATAAGAGAAGGGCTTTCATATTGGTTGTGAGAGGAGCCATTCCTACTGGAGTTTAAAAGCAAATCATCCAATAGAAGCCCTTGAAAAGTCATAATTAAATTCAAAGCTTACAAAAAAAAGTTCTATTTCCTTTTCTTTGTATCTTGAACATTAGTCTCTTTCCATATTTCAGTGAAAAATTCTGTTTCCTTTTCAAAAGGAATAATAATAAAAAAAAATCAGACCTTTTATGGAGTCTCACAAATCAAATTAGGAAATGGGAGAAATTTTGGCGGACTGCTCTTCCAGGAGGTATGTGTGAGGCCATCGGTTATTCATTTTTTTTTTCTTTTTTGAAACGAAAACAAGTCTCTTCATTGAAATAATGAGATGAGACTAATGCTCAAAGTACAAGTTATTCATGTTTATGAGAGGAAGGGTAAAAAGGGGAATCACTTGGGAGGTAGGAAGCAAAACGGTTAGAGGAGGTAATCACTGGGTGAGTGGGGACCATGGAATGTGGGGGAGGTTTAAGAAGGGTTTTGGGGAGTGAGGGATGGTAGGAAGAATTTGGGTGAGCAACTGGCTCTTGGGAAGGATCTTCAGCCCTCTATAATGTGCCGAGAGTTTACTGGTTCTATATTTCATATATTGTCTTTGTTTTTTCCTTTGAATATTGTGATAGTTGAATTTCCTAGAAGTAAACATATAATATAAGGGTGTTTGCCTTGTGATTTCTTGAAATACTTGTTTCTTGTTGGGATTTTCTTTTTTTATATGATGTATATACACATCCATGAGTGTCTCGGCCGGATTACGTGCACCTCAACTAATCTCAAGGGACAACCCGCCTGACCCTACAACATTTGAGTGTCAAGGAAACTTGTAGGATATCAAATGTCATGGATTGAACCCATGACTCCTCAACCCTTTGCCTTTTTTTATGTTCCCACTACCACTAGGCCAACCCATGATGGTTGGGATTTCTTCTCTTTCTTTCTTTCTTTCTTCTTTTTTTAATATGAAAACAACTTTCATTGAGAAAAAATGAATACACAAGCATACAAAAACCAAGCCCACAAAAAGGAGACTCCCTTTACAAGAAGGGAATCCAACTATACAAAATCATGTCTATAGAATAATTACAAAAAACCTTCCAGATCGAAGCCCAATGAGAAACATGAAAACAAACAAGAGACCAAATCTCTCTAGCATCCCTCTCAATCCCCTAAACACCCTACCATTCCTCTCACCCCACAGCACCCAAATAATAGCACAAACACTAGCAAGCCAGAGAAAACGGCCTCTCTCCCCAAACAGTGGATTGAGGAGGAACTCCTTGATCATATCTCTAGCAACTCTATGTCGAGCACACATCATGCCAAACATTTGGAAGAAAGAGTCCCAGACAAAGGTCGCAAACTCACAATGTCAAAAAATATGATCCAAGTCTTCCTCTACTTTCCAAAAAAGGAAGGATACAGCAGAAAGGCCTAACAAACGACGACGTCTTTCTAACCAACCTATCCAACATACTAATACAGTCGTGAAGAAGGCCGTGAAGAACCTTCCAAGTGAAGAATCTCACCTTTCTTGGGACCTTAATCCTCCACAGCGACACTCACCCAAAGGTGAAGGAATAACCAAACATTGGAAGAAAGACTTACACGAGAACCCTTCCATTGGATTAGGGCTCCAAACTCACATCTCTCCTTCTAAGACAAAAGGGGTGACTCTTAAGAAAAGAAATGAGAGCAACTACATCCGTTGTTTACCTATCGAAAAGAGCACGATAGAACCTGAACTAAAATGAGCAAGAGCTCCCTGTCCACACGAGAAAATCAATCACCAAATGATTTTTAAAGGAAGTGATGTAGCCTAGGAGATAAAAGGAGAGAAATCTCCAAGAACCAATATTGTAAATCTTTTATTGGAATGAATATGTGTTTGATACAAGAGGGGAAGGTTCCTATTTATAGAGCTTTATTACAAGTGAGGGTAAAAAGTGAATTAACCTAGAATATTACCTAATTACCTGATTAATCCCTATTCTTCTTACATCATTCTACCCCTCCAAAAAGAAAACTCGTCCTCGAGTTTTAAAAAGAAAAAAATTATGAACAAAACAAGGAATGAAAAACTTGTTCAATGGAGTATGATCAAACCAACCTCCTATATTTTGAACAAAAATATTAAGATCAAAGGGATAAATTCGAGACAAAAAATCCAATATTGCCACCAAAAGATGAACTTCTCCATCGGCCATAAACCCAAAAAAAGAGGTTTCCTTCAAGTTCATTCAAAACCGTGTTCAAAGGAACAATCACTAAAAAAACGACCTTTCAAAGAGCACCGTTCAAGAATCACATATTTTTTATCATTTGCTTCAAGTTCTTCGACGGTTTGGTGATCCATTTCCAACACAATCAATGCGTCGTTGTTCTTGCTCGGTTCTTGCTTGGTGTTCGATACCTCTTTTCCATCTTCTTTGTTGGATTTTTAATCTTCACCTGAGACAATTTCTGAATTAACATCTTCAAACTCTTCTTTCTCTTCTTTTTTCTTTTACTTCGTTTGCATGATTTTTGTCCCAGTTACCTTAGTTAACTACATGGGTCTTAACAAGATTTTTCCCAATTTAATCACCAAGATTTTCTATTTGAAAAGGGTCCAACCGTAGTTCCTTTGTTTTTCTTCCATATATGAAATCAATCCGTTCTTGAAATCTTGCAAATGAATTGATAAATGAACAACATATTGAGTCATTTTTCCCCATGAACGTTGGATTTCTTTTGTTGTTTTCTTTATTTCCTCTAATGCTACAGGATCAAAGTAGGCATTTCGTTGGATTCTTGGATATGTTTCAATCTCATAGTGGGTATAGAGTTCATCCATTGATTTTCTTAAATCAACCTTTCTTGATCGTGTTTCACAACCAAAAGAATAATTTTGAGTCTTGAACGTTCTTCTTGGGCTGTAAAAATCCATGTTTGATGATTCTTAATGATTATTTAATTCATCTAACTCCCAATCTTTACATTGATTTCTTGAAAAATGGGTTTGATTGGATCATTGAGCCCTTTTTCGATATTGTTGCCTTCTTATTCCATCCCAAATTGACTTAAAAACGTCTCCAGGGTCACTAGAATCACTAGAATCAAATTTCCAATATGGATAACAATAGGTTCTTTGAGAAAATTGAGCATAGGCAAAATTAGTGTGTTGAAATTTGTCTTCTAAACACTTGAGTCAGGATCCCAACATTTTTTTTGGAAGTAAAATTGATTTTCTTGCCTATACAAACTGCTGTATTTTTCTTGGACATCTTTTATCGGCAATAATCCATTCTTGCAAAATCTTGAAAAATCTTTGGTTTCTTCTTTCTTTCTTAGAATTTCAAGGGTTCCCCCCAATTAGATGTGGGTTTTTTAGCAACGAGCACAACTCATGAAGCTCCCTCTTATGATCAGTGTCACCAAAAGTTTCCCGGTCTTTCACCGGCGGCAGTAACGTGGGCCCAGATGGTTGCTCTAGTACCAAATTGATGCAGCCTAGAAGATAAAAGGAGAGAAATCTCCGAGAACCAAGATTCCAAATCTTCTATTAGAATAAATAATATGTTTGATACAAGAAAGGAAGATTCCTATTTATAGGGCTTTATCACAAGTGGGGTAAAAAGAGAATTAACCTAGAATATTACCTAATTACTTAATTAACCCCTATTCTTCTTACATCAGGAAGACAAATGATACAACTAAGGAAATAACCCACAGAAAGGTGTCCCTCCCAACTAGTGATCTTCCCAAAAATATGTCTCTCTCCCATCACCCACCACACACTGGACCCAAAGAACAAAAGCAGAAAGCTCTTTTGAAATCTCTTTCCAAAGATTCTGGTAGGTGCCTTTAACCCCTTTAGCCAGTCACTCGAAAGGATGGGGATTTTCGGTTTGCAGGGAAGATAATACCTAACAACAAAAATGATGACACAACCGAGAGGCTTCCTCGAGTTAACAGGCTATTGCATGCGCTTTGTGAAAGACTATGGGGGCAATAGCATCACCTCTCACTAACCGGAAATTAAGATGATCCAAATCAATGATCGAAAATTAAGATTACCACTCTTGAGAAAATTATAAAATTGAACAAAAGATGATGTGGGGGATTCCATAGCATAATGAAGTTATATGTCATTGATGAGATAAAAGTAATGTTGTAAATCAACATTCATCTCTGGACAATACTAACACATTTGGCATGCAACATAAAATATGCAATGAAAGCAGAACGCACCAACAATGGAGATGGTTGTTATTGTATTCAGTTCAGTAGCAGTCTTCATGTGACCAGGCTCACCTGCTTGCATGATGTGAATACCTCCCCAAATCATCTGGTTCCAACTTTTTTGCCACACCAACACCTAAACCAATCTGATGATGAGTTGATAGATCCCAATCAGCTGTGGTCTGAGCATCAGAAGAAGAAACTGGCATCTTCCCGTTCCAGTATGAAGGTTGAGGAACCAGTTCAAGGCCATTTTTAGTCTGGCACAAAATTTAGAAGATTAAGAAAAAGAAATTAATTCACAAAGGAAATATAAAAGAAAGATGTGAGCATACTGAAGTGGTTAAGGTTGCACCAATAGAATGGAAGGGTGATTGTGGTGCAAAACTTGAGTGGCTTGCATCAGAGCGCCAAGGTGTCAATTGATACTGGGACTCCTTCAATTTTGTCTATCAACGCAGAGTAAGATACAAGAACGATAAAGAGAAGTAAAGAAAATGAATGATCAAATTAGAGTTTCCCTTGCTACATCAATCTAATAAATTCTCAGTACCTCAGTGAGAAGAAGCTTCTCCTGCAAGTGCTTAAATAGAATCTGCAAGAATATATAGACTCCACAAAATTAATTTTCCATTTATTATTGTTACTATTTTCTTTTAACAAGAAATAGCTCCTCATTAATAAAATGAAAAGAAAAATATTGAAAGGGTACAAACTCCAAAGGGAGTGAAAAAGAAAAGAAAACCAGAAAACAGACAAGATCTTAAAGCAGTTACAAATAAAGAGTGCCAAGAAACAAAAAGGACTGAGCGAACCAAATTTCAGCTCCAAAACAAACTGGAATAGCAAGCATAACAGCTGAAGATAAAAATCAATAAGCAAAACAAGAAAAAGCTTAGCCAAAATCGTCCTTCAAAAGGATCTAACAATTCAACAGAAACTCCCCAAACGAAAACCCCAAAACTCGAAATGGCAAAAGAGACTGTAAAGACCAAAAAAGCACTCACTGGAAACTTGATAAAATAAAAATTATTATTATTATTTAAAAATAATAATAAAATAATAAAATCTATTTTTATATATATATTATTAAAAAAAAAAAAAAAAAAAAAAAAAACTGCAGAAATGTTGCCCTTGGTTCTTAATATCTCCCAAATCTGCCTTTTAAAGACTCTAAAGAGCGTTTATGGATTTGTTGTGCAAATTTGTGGAAGATTTGGGAGGAAAGAAATGCAAGAATCTTCCAGGATAAAAGAAAGACATCAATGGACATCATAGACTCCACCATCTTTAATGCTTTTTTTGTACAAAGATATACCAGCTTTAAAAAGCCATAGTTTTTCTATCCTTACTGCAAATTGGAAACATCTTTTCTACTCCCTATAAAATAGGCCCTTTTGTATTTTTGGATATCTTTGAATATTTCATTCAAACGATGAAATTGTTTCTTATCCAAAGAAACGGAAGATGAAGAAAGAGAAGGAATTTTTTGTTATTCAAGACCACAAGCTTCTATAAGAGATGAAAATCTGCTAGGCATCGAAGAGAGAGGAGAGAGAGAATAACTTAAAAGCATCCGAAAGGGAGTTTTCAATCTCCACATCATCAAAAGTAATCAACCATTGGCTACATGAGAGAACCCACGCGACTTAGACTAAACTCAGATTCAACAGCAAAGTCACCACCCCGAGAGGGAGAAAAATGAATGGTAGGTCTTTCGACGAGTCTATGCCCTCACGAATAAAAAATGTACCTTATGAGGAGAAAACTTTTTTTTTTTATTAGAACAACTTTCATTGAAGGAAAAAAAAATAATACACGGGCATACAAAAACCAAACCCCACAAAAATGGGAATTCCTCTATAAGAAGGGACTCCAACTATACAAAATCATGTTCATATGAAAATTACAAAAAAAACCTGTGAAATCGAAGCCCAATGAGAAACGTGAAAACGAATAAGAGACCACATATCTCTAGCATCCCTCTCAACTCCCCTAAACACCCTTCTAATCCTCTCATCCCACAATAGCACAAGTTGATGTAAGAAGAATAGGGGTTAATTAGGTAATATTCTAAGTTAATTCCCTTTTTACCCCATCTGTAGTAAATCTATATAAATAGGAACTTTCCCCTCTTGTATGAAATACATTATTCATTCTCATAAAAGATCAACAATCTTGATTCTTTGAGAGAATTCTCCTTTTATTTCCTCCAATGCTACAAGATCTAAGTAGTCTAATAAAGGACTCATCCATTGATTCTCTTGAATCAACCTTTCTTGATCGTGTTTCATAACCAAAAGAGTAATTTTGAGTTTTGAACGTTATCCATTCTTGATGATTCTTTAATTCAACTAACTCCCAATCTTTGCATTGATATCTTGAAAAATGGGTTTGATTGGATCTTTGAGACCTTTTCCGATATTGCCGCCTTCTTATTCTGTCCCTACCCTTGATACATCATCAAAATCACTAGAATCACTAGAATCAAATTTCCAATGTGGATAATGATAGGTTCTTTGAAAAAATCGAGCAAGGGCAAAATTATTATGTCGAAGTTCCTTCTATTCCGAGTCAGAATTCCAGCACTCTTTTTTTAAGTAAATTTGATTTTCTTGCCCATACCAATTGTTGTATTTTTTTTCTTGGACGCCTTATTTGGTCGGTAATAGTCCATTCTTGCAAAATCTTGAAAAATCTTTGGTTTTTTCTTTCTTTCTTGGAATTTCAAGGGTTCCCCCTAATTAGATGTGTGTTGTTTGGCAACGAGCACAACTCACGAAACTCCCTCTTGTGATCAACGTCGCCAAGAGTTTCCCGGCCTTCCACCAACAGCAGTCAATCTTGGCCCAGGAGATCGCTCTGATACCAATTGATGTAGCCTAAATGAGATAAAAGGAGAATTCTCTCCAAGAAGCAAGATTGTTGATCTTTTATTAGAATAAATAATGTATTTCATACAAGAGGGGTAAGTTCCTATATATAGAGTTTTACTACAAGTGGGGGTAAAAAGAAAATTAACCTAAAATATTACCTAATTACCCAATTAACCACTATTCTTATTACATAAACACTAGCTAGCCAGAGAAAACAGTCTCTTTCCCCAAACGGCAGACTGAGGATGGACTTCTCGATCATATCTCTAACGTCTCTTTGATGAGCACACATCAAACCGAACGTCTGGAAAAAAGAATCCTAGACAAAGCTCGCAAAATCATAATGCCAAAGCATACGGTCCAAGTTTTCCTCCACCTTCTTACAAAGAATGCAACAAAAAAGACCAACCAATGATGGCATCTTCCTAACAAGCCTGTCCAGCGTACTAATACAACCGTGGGGAACCTATCAGGTAAAGAATCTCACCTTTCTAGGAATTTTAATCCTCCGCAGTGATGAGAAGACAAATTCACCCACAAGAGAAGGGTTAACCAAACACTGAAAAAAGGATTTACACGAGAACCCTTCCAAAGGATTAGGGCTCCAGACTCTCACATCTCTCCTCCCAAGGCGAAAGGGGTGACTCTCAAAAAGAAAAAGGAGGCAACCACATCCATCATTTCCCTATCGAAAAGGGCACGACGTAACCCGAAGGTGAATGAGCAACAGCTCCCGGTCCATATGAGAAAATTTGTCACAAAATGATTTTTAAGAAAAGACAAATGATACAACCGAGGGAAAGAACCACAAAGAGGTCTCACCCCCACCCAGTGATCTTCCCAGAAATACGTCTCTCTCCCATCCCCCACCACACAACAGACCCAAGGAACAAAAGCAGGGAGCTCTTTCGAAATATCTCTCCAAAGATTCCAATAGGTGCCATTAATCCTTTTAGCCAACCACTCAAACGGATGGGGGTCATGTTTACTAGCAATAACCCTACGCCACAGAGAATTGGGTTCAAAGGAAAAGTGCCAAAGCCATTTGGCTAAAAGGGCTTTGTTTCGAGTCCTAAGGTTCCCAATTTCAAGACCCCCCAAAGACACCAGTTTCTCAATAATCTCCCATCTAATAAGATACGAGCCGATGCCTTTCCCTTCATCATCCCCTTCCCAGAGCAAGTCACGCATCAACCTCTCCAAACACTTACACACCTCCCCCATAGCTCTAAAAAGAGAGAAGAAATAAACCGGAATGCCACTCAGGACGGACTCAATGGGTGTAAGACGACCCGCTTTAGAAAAGAAACTCTTTTTCTAAGAAGCCAACCTACTTCAAACTTTGTCAATCACAAGGTCCCATAAAGAAACACACTTTGGACTATTCCCAAGAAAGAGACCAAGGTAAAAAGGGGGAACGCTTCCCACCTCACATCCAATCCACTCTACCCACCTTTTAATCTTATCTTCCATGCTATTGATACCCATGACACAACACTTACCCCTATTTATCTTCAGGCCGGACATCTCCTCAAAGAAAGCAAGCACGTGATTCATCATTGAGAAGGAATTAACACTTCTTAAGCAGAAGAAGATGGTGTCATCTACAACTTGAAGATGGGAGAGGGGAACCCTATCCTTACCCACCTCAAAGGGCTCAATTGGGTTACCTTCGACACACTTAGTCACCAATCTGCTGAACACATTCACAACAAGGAGGAAAAGAAAAGAGGAGAGAAGGTCTCCCTACCTTAGACCTCTCGACGCCATCACATTACCTCTAGTCTCCCATTGATAAAAAAAGGAGTAGCTCACATTCCTCAAGCAACCCCACATCCACATGTCTACTTATAACCAAGGCCTTTCCTATCTAAAACCTTATCCAGAAAGTTCCAATCTACGTGGTCATGAGCTCTGTCCTCAATCGCCTCATTGGCAACAAGGGCTTGATCCAAAATTTGCCTTCCTGCCACAAGGGCCCTTTGCTCATCAGAAATGGTCGACGGGAGCACCCTCTTCAGACGATTCGCCAAAACCTTCTCCAAAATTTTGTACACATTTGTGATGAGACTGATTGGACGGAAGTCCTTAACTCTTGTCACAGACTCCTTCTTTGGGATCAAATAGACGTAAGTTTCCAACATAGATCTATTTAAAATCCCCCTTTTGTAAAACTCTTCGAAAATTTTGCCCAGATCCTCCTTCACAAGGGACCAATTCTCTTAATAAAAATCCCTGGTAGAAACTTTATGGCTACTAGAAAGGAATGATGGATTTGATGGAGCTAATGTTAATAAGTTCAAACTCTGTCTTACAGAGGAGACCAAGAGACGTGAAAATTTTTCTTCAATTAAATCAAAATCCACATTATGATCCTCAATGGGTGATTAAAAAGAAATGATAGGCTCACGAATACGGAAAATGTGACACCTTCAATTGCGAAGACTTATTCTAGAAGGGGTAAATTAGGTAGTGGCTAGGAAAATGCTTATGTTGAATTGGCAGTGAATTGGCAGTGGAGTACAGTTTGTTTGGAGGGAAGGGTTTTGTAAGGGGTTATGGGGGAAGGTTGGGAGGTAAGAAAAGTTTAGACAAGAGTGTGAGGGGGGAGAGAGCCTTTTCTCTGAAAATTGCTAGTTACAAACATTGTAGAGTGATGAATCATTTACTCATCCTTGTGAATACATAACCCACTGTATACCAAAAAACTCTCAATATCACAGTGTTTTCTTAAGCTTTTGGTCCTCTTCTGTGTTTGGTTGTTGGTGTTGCCAAGTATAATGTCTGCAAGTGCAATAGTTTGGACACCTAACACAAGACTTTTGGCATAGACATCAAATATTGAAACGAATTGGTTCAATTTCTAGGCATGTTGATAAGCTTCGAAAGTCCTTTTTAGTTGGAGTATTTTGCAACCATTGAAAACTCATCGGTGGACGTTTATTGGTTACTTCCTTCCACTTTCTTCTATCTTGAACTCGAGGACAATTTTTTTTAAGAGGGAGGGCATTACCCTAGTAGTTGGTTTAATTCAATGTTTGATCTTCTTGGTTTCTCTTTTTTCTTTTTGGGTAAAAGAAACTTTATTTATATGAATAAGGGGAAGACCCCGAAGAATTACAATTCTTGGTTTCTCTTTTAGTATTTTAAAAACTGAGTCTGTTGTTAAATTCCCTATAAATAGAGGTTTATCTCTTGTATTAGGCACTTTAGAATCATAATAAAGATTGACGGAATATGTCAATCGTCTCCAAGTAAAAGGAATTCAAAAGATTCGGACTCGAGGGGTGTTCCTTCAATCTACACCACTATCATAGTCTTCCTCGTGTAAACTTGCAAAGTACTAAGGTGATTCATTCAAATCCACATATTTAAAGCCTCACCTTGACATTGCTGATGATGGACTGAGCGTCAGGAACAGGAGGCTGCAATGAATATTCCGCAAGAAGAGGCAGTAGAGATGATACAAAGGTGGTTCTCTCTTGTTGTGCTTCCTGATAGAACCAAAGTCATGGAGTTCATTAGAGTTCACATCAAGAAAGAAAATACAGTTCGCATCTTAATAGTTATTAGATTTTTTATCAAACTAGTTAATGGCAACAATACTGAACATTCTGAAAGACCAAAAGCCACATCAGAAATGGCACAGCAAAGGAACCTGTAATGCATATGTAAGACGAATATTTTCCTCAATTATGTCTTGTCTGTATGAGAGAGCTTTAGAAGCAGCATCAACAAGATCTTGTTGTTGTTGATCAAAGGCCTAATTGACGGACACCGAAAAGGAGGGGGGGAAATGTCCAACAGCAGAGCACCAATCAGAATGGAAACGATGGAAACGGTGAACATTGAAAGTTTAGGGAAGGCAATTGACATTAAAAAAATAAAATTTAAAAAATATTAAAAAAGGGCTTACCAAACGCATATACGCAATACGTTTTTCCAGAACATATTTTTCATTTCGTATTTGTGCTTCCTGTTACAATAAGAATTATCATCTTCTCCAAGTAAAAGGAATCCTAATTCCTAACAACAATAAATCAAACTCATCTAAGCAATGAGCTAAGATACGCACACGATTCATTTTACCTTAATTGAATATTCAGCAAGATGCTTGCGTAACTGCACAATTTCATCTTCATGTTCCTGGACTTTGACAACAAGGTCCTAAATATGAAACATAGGTCAGAGTGGCTCCTTGGAATATGTGAAAAAACAGAACCAAGAGATGTACCTGCTTCCAGAGGCTGTTGGGATTATTTGCTTCAGCCTTTGGCATTATGCCATGTCCAGACAACTTAATCCGTGGATCATATTCTACATCCATTGTAAACCTGAAAATTCATAAAATAGTTTTCATATTCTATATTAATTCAAACAAATAACACCATATAATTTCACCAGTAAGGATGAATGACATCCTTTTTAACTTACCTGCTAGCTGAGAAAGATGTCGTAGATGGTGAGGAGAACTGTGAGCAACCAGCATTATCAACTGAAGCCTGAACGCCGGGAAGAGCATTCACCATCCTGTCTGACTTCCTGTCCTCAAAGCGAGATTCTGCATCAACTCGCATGGAAACTTCATCTTTTTGCTCAACAACTTGATGGAGAACTAGCGGTCCGCGTGAATCAACAATAGAAATGTTATTCTTAAATCTCTGTCGTTCATTATCAACTGAATTATCTGATTGATGACCCCCATTAGATCCATGATGGTCATTCTCACTCCATTGGTTTGTGGAATGAAACCTTTGAGCCAAAGGCTCGTCAACCTTCTGCCACATTCAATGAAAAAAAGATATCATGTCAAAAGCAAATTATTAGATATAATTGAATAGTAACGACCTTACTTGAACAGGATCTATTCTATAGGTTGTACATCTATGTCCTTGAGTTTTAAAGAGAAGGAAAAAAGGGGATACAATTGAACAGTATATTGTCCGTGAACATATAACATAGAGCAAGCTCAATATCCCCAAAAGGGACATTCGTAACACCTAACTATCTAGTGAATGTATACATCAATAAAACGGTTACTCCTTTCCTATCAAAAAAAGAAACGATCAAGTCAATGTGTAAGAAGAAAATTTTCAAGTACCTGCAACACAGATAAAGATAACTTGGCAAGCTAATGAATTCCACATTATTTTTAGAAGAACCTAAGTTGCAAACCAGCAGCAATTGTAGTTGACAGCATAGAAATGTATGGGAGAGCTCAAACTAAATGCTAATTTGCTGATATTGAGATATATCAAGAAGTTGCAAGAATGGTAGCCAAGTACACGGAGGAGTTCAATAGATTGAGTGCAAAAAAGTTGAATCTAAAAACCAATTGATAGCTAGATATGTTAGTGGCTTGTGAAAAGATACTCAAAAGAAGGTAAAGAAACAATCTATTCGTTGTTTAAGTTTCTTTGGCCTAAGCCTATCGAGTGGAGGAACAAAAGAATGAGACACTGAAGAACACAAATCTTGGTAGCACGAAATCCCATTGGGAGCATGGGAGTGTTAGAGTTTAGGAGAAACAAAGGCATTACTCGGAGGATGCCTTTCTCTAAAAGTACACCATTTTCCTCAACATGTAAAATTAGAGAAGAACAAAACCCTAGGGCTAACAATTAGAAGGGAAACAAACCAACAAACGACCAACTAATTTTTGCAATTGGCCTACCACCGGGTAAGTGCCTTTGATGCAATCCGCAAAGCCATTTGTCAAATGAATGTTCTTGGAAAAGATCAATGGCATTTCTAGATGATAACAATGATGAACCGGTGAAACAAGAAGAAACATAGGAAGAAGTAGACTATTTGAAGCCTAATGACGGAGAAAAACTATTTCGTGTTACAATGATTCCTCTTAGGTCTTGCAAATCATGTACATCTCCAACAACATGCTCTTTTTCGAACCCAATGTACTACAACTGAAACCTTGTGCACAGTCTTCTGGTCAGATGATCACCCTAAAATTCATAAGAAAAATCCTAAATTAGGCAAATCTTGGCCGGCATCACTTGCTCTCTCCCTTCAAACAAGAACCCAATGTCCTATTATCGGAAAAGTATGTCTTCATCTCTTTAGTTTAATTATGTATTTAAATTTATGATCGTTCTGTGAACTATAAAAATCTGATTAAGGATGTATTTTTTATTTGGGATACGATGAGGGAGTTAAAGTTGTGTCAACCTAGTTGAGATGGCCTTATGCACCTGTTGATCCTCTATTCTCTTTGAATTCTATGATCTATATGTCTCGTATTTTGAGGCAATAGTCTCAAATTTTGTTTCTATTTAAAAAAAATGAAAACTTTGTGTTTAGGAAGCTAGTTCAATTTCTTAAACTCAAGGTCGATCCCCATCCATGAGTTGCATGAAGAAAGGTGGGGAAGTCAAGTTCATGAAATTCGTACTGTCCCAATGTCAATTGGCAATAATTACCAAGATAAATAGTGTGTGACATCTGGATATGGATGCTCATCACATATTACTAGGAAGTCCTTGGCAATACGATGTTCAAACCCTTACATAACAAGTGCAACGATACATATGAATTCTATTAGGTGGATGAAAATTTGTACGGATGCCTTTCGGTGCCTCACAAGAAAATATTGGAAAAGAAAGTATTAAAAAGTCTAGCCCTCTTTTTACTATCCTCGGCGGAAAGGAATTTAAACTTGCAGATGAATTGTGGGGTTATTTCCTACATCTGATATGCATTCACTTGACACTTCCTAAAATCCCATTTCCCAAGATGGATAAATTAGTCATAAATAATGGACCACATTTAGGGTAAGATAACCAAGGAAAGGCCTGTCTTTGTACCTTATCTTGCATGCTCAAAACTGATAAGCATGAAGAGTTTGGTATTTTCAAGTTTTTCCTTCACAAATAAACTTGGATGCAACTCCAATAGCTCAGTTTGGTTTTTTTTTAAGTGAATGTGGTCATCATCCATGCCTACTTGGAAAGGTAATGATTGGCCAAGTCCTTGTAGGTTGGAGGTTTAGAGGAAAGGCCAAGTGATGTAGCCTAAGGCATAAAAAGAGAGAAATCTCCAATACAAGAAGACAATCTCTCTATTTATAGAGAATTGGAAAGCAAACTAATCCTAATCCTAATTAATCAAGGAAACTAATCCTAATTCTGATCAATCATGAAAACTAATCTCAATCCTAATCAATTAAGGATTTGACCATAATACCCTAATTTACCCTAATCCTACCACATCACTAAGCTTTTATTGAATTGTGTGACTAGAGCTCTTATTTAGCTTAAACAAAGGGTTTCAAAGAAATTTTTGCATAATGCTCTTTCTTACCCTAATGCTTTTCTTTTGTAGCTTCTTAGGTAGGAGATTCCTCTATCCTAAACTTCTAGGCTGTTTTCTGGCCTTTTTTGTGTTCTTTACAACATCATATCTCAGTTCTTCTCCCCCCACCCCAAGTAAAATAAATACTCAAACAGCTTAAGTGTTTTGTGAAGCTGAAACTTAGTTGATCTGCAGGAGAAAAGGCCTGAACTCTCATACCACCAACAAGCACCTAGGTGAGGTAAACATTTTCCACCTTATGAGTGAGCAAGTTCATTCTTCCGGTTCCTTATCTAAAAGGTCTCTACGAAGACCAAACCCTCAAGGCTCTCATAAAAAAGAATTTTTAATAAGCTAAAAAAAATAATTAAAAAAAGCACAAGTATATACCCTCAAAATATTAGCCCCTTTTCATTTCATCAACGAAAAGTTTACTTCTTTTTTCTAAAAAAAATGAACCCTCAAAACATTTAATTCACACTAGAACCAAAATAAACACTTTTCATTCAAAATAAATGAATAAGAAAAGTTTACTTAATTTTTAAAATTTAAATACTAAAGCTCTCGTCTGATAACTATTTTGTTTTTAGTTTTTCCTGTTTTTTAAATTTATGCATGTTTTCTCATAAGTT
>NC_052358.1:43326857-43344613 GCF_009727055.1 Benincasa hispida
AAGAAAAATTTTTACAAATAGAAAAATGTCAAACTATTTACAAAAATAGCAAAAAAAAAAACACTGGTAGACGCTGACAAACTTCTATCAGCGTCTATCACATAGTATTAATGATAGACTTCTATCAGTTTCTATCACCAATAGACACTGATAGACTTCTATCAGCCTCTATCAAAGAAGATCGAATTTTTCTATTTTGTATAAATAGTTTCACTTATTTTTCAATTTTTGAAAATTCCCCCATATATATATATACACACACACACATAAAAGAACCTACCCTAAACAGATGTTATCTATTTAACAAACTTTTTTTAGAAAAAGAATCTCTGATTTTATATTTCTGAATCGGTGACTGAACAAAATATACTTAAGAAGCAAGAATAAAAATCCATAACAAGTTCCAACTTTTTTCAAACTGACAGACATACATAGTGTATGCCATCTGAACTGAATGCAAGATGTGAAAATAATTAGAGTAATGTGCAAAAGTCGACCACGATCAATGTAAACTAAACTATTTCAGGGCATCAAGGAATGCTAAGATTTTGTGTAAATTCAACTTGTAGTACTTACATATTTCTCAAGTTCCTGAATCTTTTTCTGAAGTTCAGTCCTCAGTCGATTATTTTCCTCCACCTAAGAGTATTTAAATACACTCATATCAGCATATAACATTTAACTACTTAGAAACTTTCTATAACATACAGAGTCTTTTTATAGAAACTTTCTATTCAAATCATAGCCCAATATCCTCCTTAAAAAATGGGTGGGAGGGAAGAAACAACAAAAATTATCAAACAAGGAATAACGGTTATACTCAAGTAAAAGATCGAAGAAAAGGTGGTTTGTGAGTCCAGGATTGCGGGTCCGTATATCTCAACGTACAGAAGAAAAGGGTGAACAGATTTTGGATAAAGAAATAAACTCGAGTCCTGCAGCAAGTGTCTCTACATTCCTACAACATTCTCAATGAAGAAAATAATACTCAATTGACGGTATGCATTGTGCGAAAATAGAAAACGTGAAATAGGTTTTTAGCAAGAAAAAGTAAAGGAAGTAACAATGAAGTTGGCATCAAGCAATATTGAAGTGGGTATATACTAAACTTAGTTATGAAATCATCGGACGAATAGCATTAGGTCTGATGCTAAGAGACAGAAAATGAGAGGGAGGGATGAAAATTCGTTGCACCTGTTGCTTAATGGTAGCCTCAGCTGCTTCAACAGCTTTCAAAACCTGAAACAAGTTGCTATCATTGTTGTTACCGTGATTGTTGGATGAGTGGGAGTTAGATTGCTCTGCTGGAGTAGCACTGACGCCCAACTCAGAGAATTTTTCAGCCAATGATCTCCCGTCGAAACCATTTTCCATCTTCCACTTCTAGCTCAAATTCAGCTCAAACAACCAATATACGACTGATCCGAACCAGAATAGCTCCTGTGGTCTCAAATTGGCGTTAAATTCAGCAGCAGAATTGGGTCGTAGGTGTGACACCTCCTTCTTTCGGACATTTAAACAACTCAGAAACAGTAGTGTGAGAAAGGACGTATGAAAATGGAGTTAAAGTGAAACCAAAAGAAAACCCTAACCCAGTGGGGGCAGAAGAAAGATGATCTATATAACTTAAATCCCAATTCTCTATCTGTCCTGCAATGATTCACTAATGGGGGATGATGGGGTTTTGATGATTTCTTCGAATAAATAAAAGAGAAATGAAGATGACAGAGAAAGGACAGACTCGAACTCAACTCAGCTTGAACTTTAGCTCGAACAAAACCACTCTTTTGAGCCTGAATCAAACAAACAATCAATCAATCAATCGAATCCACAGTGTTGTTGTGGTGGATTCAAGTCGGCTCCTGCGCCTGTGCGCTTCAGTTCTCCGAAAGTCTGAGTGAGTGAATTACACGACGCCCGTCGCCATTGTTTATTATGTATTTCAGCTCCCTTCCTCATTTTACCTTTTCTCTCATTTTCTTTTCGCTCAGCTAACAACAATTTTAATTAATAATAAAATCACTCCACTTCCGCTTCAACCCCTCTTTTCTTTTCTTTCTTTCCCTATTTTCGAGAACAAGTGACTGTCTATTTTTTCTTCTCTCTTTTTAATAAGATATTCAAAATATTATAAAATTGGAGACTGATAACAAAAATAAATAAATAATGATAACACTAATAATGAAGAGAACATTTAGAAAGCATGAAAGAGAAGAAGAAATTAAAACATGTCATTATTTACAACTATAATGAGTTGTTTGGGACTAAATTGAGATAGAATATTTAGAGTTTATATGTTTGTGGAGTTCATATACTTGTGTTTAGGGTGTAAAATTATTTGGTCTAAGTTTATATATCTGTGTTTTGGGTGTAAAATTGAGTTCATATGTATGGGTATCTGATGCAGTTTTTTTAACTCTAAATAATATGTCTTTATGATTACTCTTTTTGTTTTGAAACTCTTTTATTCAGTAATTCTACCCATCTTTGTGTTGAATAAAATGTGGATTGCAATTTTTTTCTTTTGATTTTTAAAACTTTTCCTTTTGTCTTTCTTTCTCTTCTTTCTTTTTTGGTCAATGAACAATAATTAGCTCATTACATTTCTTGTAGAAATATGGTTAAATAAAATGAGAAACTAAAGCGAAATCAAAACTTTTGATTCTAGCTAATTTTTCTCCATGAATTTGATTATCATCTTCTCCTTTTTCTTCTTCTTCCTATTGTTGCTCTATATTTTTACCATGTCATGAATTTTTTTAACTAAATCTCCCCCATCATAGTAACAGCCAATGGAATTTCACCACACTTCTTCAATAGTTTCACTTTCATTTCCTCTAAATTTGGAGGATCATCAGAGAACAAATCTCTATTTTTCACTAATTATTGCTGGAAAATGTTCTAGGAAAAAATGTTCATTTTATGGATTTTTTGTTATACATTACATATTTTTCAACTACATACATATTTTTTGTCTAAATATTATTAACACTCGTTTGATATGTAAATTCATTACGCATAAATATTGCACTTAATGTAGACAAAATAATATTTTTTATATAATCAACAACCCTACAACATACTTTAACAATCATCAGTCTTATCGAAAGTGGTTGTCGAAGTTGATTATCGAAGATGATTTTTGCTGGAGTTTGTAGTCGGAGCCTGGAGTTGGTCACATGAAGGTTTACTGGAGTTGGTTATCGAAGTTTGTCATCGAAGGTGGTTTTTTAATCCCATAGTTGGTCAGATGAAAGTGGTCGCCAAAGTTGATCATTGAAGATGGTTTTCGTTGGAGATTGTAGTCAGAGGTAACTGCCAATGCCTGAAATCAGTCGCATGAAAGTGGTATTAGAGTTGGTTGTCGGAGTTTATCATTGAAGGTGGTTGTCGAAGCCTCGAGTTGGTCGTTGGAGTTGCCCCCTCAAAGGTGATTTTAATTGGAGTTTGTAGTCGGAGGTAGTTGTCGAAGCCTACGAAGGTGGTTGTCAGAGTTGGTCGTCAGAGTTTGTTGTCGGAGTTAATTGGTCGTTAGAGTTGGTAGCACAAACGTGGTTGTCAAAGTTGGGTCACCAAAGGTGGTTGTCGAAGGCCATAATTGGTTGTCGGAGTTGGTCGCGCGAAGGTTGTCGGAGCTCGGAGTTCGTCGTTGGAGCTGTCATCGAAGGTGGTTGTCGAAGTCTGGATTTCGTCGCTAGAATTGTCATCAAGGGTGGTTGTCGAGGTCGGGAGTTGGTCGTCGGAGTTTTCATCGGAGGTGGTTGTAGAGCAAGGAGTTGGTTGCCAGAGTTATCATCAGAAATGGTTGTCGGAGACCATAATTAGTTCTCCAAATGTGATAGTGGCCAATTTGTGAAGCCATTGAAAATATGGGATGGGAAAAAGGGAAAGTTGGGGGGAGTTAGGGTGAGTTGAGGTGAATTGGTAAAATATATCAACTTAACTCCACTAACATTTAAAGTTGGTAGGCCAAACAATGAGTTTGTATATTATACCAACTCAACTCAACTCATGTTAGTGAGTCAAACACCTCCTAATATGTAGGAATAATCTCTACAATCTCTATTTAGGATAGTGGTTACAAGAAACAACATAAGTTAAAAATAAGCGCGGGTTTTTTTAGTACAACTGCGGCGTGAGGGTTCAAACCTCCAACTTCTAGGGAGGAAGGTTATGCCAATTACCATTGAGCTAAACTCGGCGTAAGGGTTCAAACCTACAACTTTTAGGGAGGAAGGTTATACTAATTACCATTGAGCTAAACTCACTTTAGTAAGATGGGGGAGTTATGATCGTCTAATTAAAATAATTGAGCTGAATATTCACAACACGTAATTTGAAAATTTAACATTTTGAAGAAGAAGAAGAAAAGTATTGGAACATTCGTTCCAGGGAGGAGTGGATGGGATGACAGAAGCACAAAGTGATTCCATTATAGAGCAGTGCACAGGAAAAAGAAGAACAAGATTATGGCATATTAACTAGATCTAGAGTGTGGGTTGATTTTTAAAATAAGATTGGTAGTGTGGCTACCGATTATTTTTCCTAACTATTTCATTCAAATTACCCAGATCCCATTGCTATTGACAAAGTTGGTGAAGGGATAATTTTAAAAATATCAGGTGATACAAAAAGGGAGCTTGAGAAGGAATTTACTAGGTTTGAGATCGAGAAAGCTCTGAAAAAATATGAACCCTGAAAAGTCTTAGGTTCTAACAAAGCCCATGCCCTATTTTATAAAAAATACTAGAATGTTGTGGGTGAGGACGTGGCCAAGTTTTGTCTGAAGTTCCTCAGCGAGGATGGGGATTTGAGCTTGGTCAACCACTCTTAGATTGTTTTAATTCGTAAAATTAATAGCCCACTATAATGGAAGAATTTAGACCAATTAGTATTTGTAAAGTCATCTACGAGATTATTATTAATGAAGGATTTGGAACCCGATGCGGAAGCGAGTGATCGCCTTTGTGTTAGTAAATTCATTTTTAGAAAGCAACTTAAAAACAGTGAAATGACATAACAAAAAGGATAAACGTCTAATTTATAAGCACCTTTCTAAATTAATTACATAGAGAAGAAAGGGAATAGTAGACACTTACCCTTGAAGAAATCATTCTTCATTGCTCCTCTACTAAAGTCACAAACAGAGATCTTTCTCATGAACATGGCAAGAACAAAGAACTTTTCTTGGACACCACCACCAAAGCTTTCCTTGGCTATTCTCAAACTAAAGATCAAGACAAAGTTATGGGTTTGTCTACTTAATTTTGGTGAGAAAATTGAGCTTTTCTTTATTGAGAGAGTTATTGGGAGAGGAAGAAGAATTTTTGCAGAGAGAAAAACTCCATCGTGTTTCGTGTATATTTTCAAAGCTTCCTCTGTTTTCTTGTATATGAGAGAATGAGGGGAGTTATTTTCATAACTCCCTAGGGAATTATTATACATTTAATCATATTAAAATAATATAATTAATTAATTTTTGTATTATATCTCATATAATATAACTTATAGTTTATGTTATATCATATATAACATAATCTAACTTTATATTCTCTCAATAACCTATAGTTTTAATATGAATCGTATTCATATTAATTTTAACCTGTAGTATTATATGAATGTATTATTAATATTTGAATTACATTCAAATAATTATCTCTCATTAAACTTTATATTATAATGTATCCATATACACATATCAATTGCATCTCATACAATTAATTCCCTTTAATTAATTTGAACAATTCGAATTAATCCAAAATTAATTTATTCTTATTTATCCTTTACCAAGTTAGTAATGGAACCTTATGGACATATATATTAGAAGCTTCGATGATACGAGATTCATCAATTGAACTCTTTAATTAAATTAATCAACATTCATTAACTGTCGGTCACTCCACTAAATACTGACAGTTGAACTCTTCACACTACAACTATAGTTATGTGTCCATGGATATAACCAATCAGTAGTAAATTGACCATTCACAAATTGTTCGTAACTATAGTAAGGTCAAACTACCGCTTAACCCTTGTAGTTACATCTGACTCTTTAAGTACCACTGATCTCTCTGATGAACAATTAGTTATAGTCCAACTATAAACTAGATCCCTATCTGGCCAGTGAGAGGGTAAGACACCTCATTATTCGAGACCCAGAATCAGTCTTTAAGGAAGCAATTAATCTACTTACCCCATGATCGAGAATGAGTGAATTTCGTCTTATGTAGCTGCGTTTCCAGCTCCCCACTTAGACAAATCTCCAAAATGGTAAGCATATTGAGTCAACGAATTTGGTCACTCTCACCCATACAGATTAAAGGATCGCCCTTGTAGGTAGGAGTTCACAACTCACATAGGATTAAGATCAAATTACCTATGATCATCCTAGTGAAATTTAAGTCTCTTCAAGTAACAGTGTTGTAAAGAGAGACTAATCATCTGTGGTCTGGTTTTATACAAACTATTTATATAGGATACCCCCACTCACATATCTCTACATAAATTATCAGAATCTGATAATTTGTTACATTTTACAACAATTGTAACAATTACAAAGTGGTCATATCCATACCAAGATAAAGTACCCAGCCTTACCTTTATACTACAGACCATTCAGGTTATTACTTAAACATGATTCACTTGTATGTCAACTGTATACATGTTTGAGTTACAATAAATAACCTCATATCTTAGTTTATTGGATTTTGGATTAATGCATACTAAATGTCAAATAAAATAACACTTTATTTTATTAAATAAATAATTCATATACAAATAATTTACAAACTATGAAACCCATGAGATTTAGGGCATCAACCCCAAAATCTCCCACTTATCCCAAAGCTAGTGGGTTACAAAGTAAAAACAAAGTATAGTACACAAAACAATAAATTGGGGCATACACTATGCTCCCAGTAACATCTCCCACTTGCCCTAAACTAGATGATGCATGTCTCGTAGACCCAGATACTCCAAGTGACCCTCAAACACTTTAGCTGTGAGAACCTTTATAAATGGATTAGCAACATTGTGCTTCGAAGCGATCTTCACAATAATCATGTTCCTTCTATGCACAATATCCTGGATGAGATGATATTTACGCTCAATGTGTTCGCTTTCTTGTGGCCTCTCGGCTTCCTGAAATTAGACATAACACCACTATTATCACAATAAATGGTGATGGATTTTGACATGTTAGGAACAACTTCTAGGATCTGTCAAAAATTTCTTGAGCCATACAGCTTCTTTGGCAGCTTCACAGGCCTTTACATACTCTGCTTCCAGGGTAGAGTCAACAATGCAACCTTACTTTGTGCTTCTCCAGACCATAGCTCTTCTTTTTAAAATAATTTTCATAAATTAATTTAAAATGTTGAATTTTGAATTTCATAAATTTTAAAAAAATCAATTTAAATAATTAATTTCAAATAAAATTAATTTAAATAAATAATTAAATAATTTAATTGATTAATTGATTAATTTAATATCATATATTAAATTTAAAAAAAAAACATCTATCTTGAACATGAAACCCCATTCATGTATACAATATTTAAATCATATTTAAATATTTTCAACTATCCATTTCGTTTAATCATTAATACTTCCTTAAATCGAACTTCAACATTTCAAATTCTTTTAACATGTTGTTCCAAGGTTTAGTACGATATGAGCTAGCAAGGGGACCTAATGGACCTATAGATCACGAGCTCCAACCATTTGAGATTAATCTGCTAAAATCATTAACCCAATTAATTAACATTGGTTAACTACCGGAACATTCCACTAAAGCCTGTTAGCTGCATTCTCTTCACTATAGATATAGTTATGTCCACTTGATTTCGTTAGGTTGATGCCCTAAAGTCTCGTGTTCTGTAGTTTGTAAACAGTATGTAGGAACACTTGTGTTGTAAATATATGATATTTACTTCACATCTTTTTTTTTTTTTTTTTTTGCTTGGTTGCTTGTTTTATTTGCTTTACCTCAAACCAATAAACACAAAATCCCTGGTTATTTGTATGTGACTCAAGCATGTATGTGGTGACATGCAAGTGGATCATGTCTTGAGTGATAACTAAAATGGTCTGTAGTATATAGATATAGGAGGGAAACCTTATCCTGGTAACACTACAGATGCAGCCCGCTTTGTGGAATGATCACAAGTGTTGTGACTTGTCACAGATGGTCTGATCCTAATCATTCGTGTTAGGGACATGCGAGCGGGGGCGTCTTATACAAAGAGTTTGTATAAGACCTGACCACGAAGTGTTAACGTTTCGTTATATAACACCGTTCATGATAGAGACTTCACTTCACTAGGATGACCATAGGTAACATGTACTCAATCTTGAGTGAGTTGGGAACTCCTACCATTGAGGGCGATCCTTTGATTTGTATCGGTGCGAGTGGCCAGTTTGCCGATTCAAACCTATCATTTTGGGGATTCGTCTGATTTGGGAGTTGCGAACTCAGCTACACAAGATGAAATTCACTTTTTCCCTGAGGTAGGGGTAAGCAGATAAATAACTCCCTTAAGGGCTGATTCTGGGGCTTGAACGATGTGGTGCCACACACCTTCTCTTGGCCTGAGAGGTGTTCACACATAGTGGACTATGTTATATTATTCATTAGAGGAATCAGTGGTACTTAAGGAGTGAGATGTAATTATAGGGGCAAAACGGTAAATTGGCCCAGCTGTACTTACGAGCATCTGTAAAGGGTCATCGTACTCATGATTGGTTATATCTGATAGACACAGAAATATATATGTGGTAAAAAGAGTTCGGCTGTTGGTCTTTATTGGAATTACTGACAGTTAACGATGGTAGATCTCGTGGCTAAAGAGTTTACCAGCTACTCACGTACTGTTGGAGCTTCAAGCCACAAGTCCATTAGGTCACCTGGGTAGCTTGGATAAAGTCGAGAACTAGTGTTTGGGTTAATTTGAAATGTTCAAATTGACAAAGGAAGTTCGATTATATATGATATAATTGAATTGGTTAATTATATATGATATAATTGGCTAAATGTATGAGATACATTATTATGGAGGAAATTAGATATAAATATGATTTATATCAAGTAGAGGAGGAAATACTATAGTAGATATGTGATATCAAACTATAGGATAAAAATATAATATGATTATATTTATTAATTAATCTGGTTAATTATATGATAATTAAGCCAATTTTTCACGTTCGGACATGGGTTAGTGGGGAGCGTCGGTTAATGTAACCAATGAATTAAAATGAAAAAAGTTTTCATTTTGATCGTCCATCGTCAGATCGCACGAAGAGAATTCGGAAGCGCGCATTGGTGAAAGTAAACGATTATTCGAAAGATTACATGATAGCTCTTCTCCGCCTAAACGATTGTCCACCTCGCACTAAACGATCACACACTATCGCCTACACGATCGGATAGCTTATCTAAACGATTGTATAGTGTGCCGATTTTACTAAACGATCGTGTACCTTTTCTTAAATGATCGTTCAGTAAATCCTACACGATCGTGTAGCTCCTCCTAAACGATAAGCATTTCTGCTATACGATAACGTTTTCTTCTCTCCCACTTGCTTATCGCCTACACGATTCATGTTCCTCCTTCCTCTACCAAATTCACCAAAGCCTACCCTTTGGGTTTTCACTTCGAGAATACCCGGTGCTCTTTAGTAGTGGTGTCGTCCCCGCGGCATTCGTGTTCGTGCGGTTGTTCGTGCTGCTTTTATTGATGCTGTTGTTGGGTGTTGGTAGATCACTTGGAGGTTCCGCTGTGTTGGAGTTCCGAAGATTGAAGATTGAAGATTGTCTTCAACTAGTATGGAATTCTATCCTTTTGTTAATTTGCTGTTCGTAGCATGCCATTAATTAAGATTTGTTTGCATAATTGTATGTTTTGAATGTATATATTGTTATATTTCGGTCATTGTAAGATTGGAGCGATCCGAACACACTCATGGAACTCTTAGATAGGAAATCCTTCAATTGGTATCAGAGACAGGTTTTGATACTCCGATTTCATCTATTGCAACGAAATAAGATTTACATTCATGGTGGGTGCATTTTTACACTGATTTAATGGTTAAATTTTGTTGTGGATGTGCGATTAATGGATGTTTTCGGGATGATAAGCCTCGGTTTGATTTAAATCCTTTTACATTTGCAATTGTTTATAAATGCCTCAGTATTTTGGGCATTAATAATCGTTATCGAGTATGTATTCAAAGTTTGCTTGAAGTTTTGAGTCGTTCGTCGAAGTTATAGGCAAGCATTGCAGCTCTTCGAGGAAGGAGGCAATCTAGGGTTGAACGCATCATGCATAAGATGTTCTACGCGATCATCGTTGATTGCATTGTAAAGATGAAGGTGTACGTAATCGCTGTTGAACACATCGGTTAAACAATAAGGTATACGATCAAGAGTTGATCGTATCGCGTTTAACGATCGGGTACGCGATCGCTGAGTATTATGTCGTGTAGACGATGAGATACTCGCGGATCGCTTAACGCGCGGGTGTGTTAGACGATTGTTTAGGTCAGCAAGCTTCATCGCTTAAGTGACTGACTAAACGATCGCTTAGTATCGCAAGATAAATCGTTTACCTGGTTGCACGCATCATGTAGATGATGAGATGCTCGTGTATCATNACTGACTAAACGATCGCTTAGTATCGCAAGATAAATCGTTTACCTGGTTGCACGCATCATGTAGATGATGAGATGCTCGTGTATCATTTAAAGCGTGCATGTCAGACAATCGTTTAGGTTAGCAAGCTTCATCACTTAGTAACTCAAGGTACCTATCGTCGCTCTACACGATCGTATAGACGATCAAGCTTCGCAGCCTCGTGGTCGTCTACACGATCGTTTACTTATATTCCTATCATCTAGTGCGTGCTGAACGATTGTCTACCTACTAGAGTTTGATACACGATGAAGACCTCCTGGCGGTTCAACACCCGGTTCGCCTGTGAACCGATTTACTCGATGAAAATGTAATAGATAGAGTTTTTTCATTCCGATTTTTTGTGAAGGCTCATCCCGATCCATTATTCCTTTATTTATTACATGCAATGTATGTTTTTATATGTCATATGGTATGCACATATAGTAAATCCCACCTTAGGTTATGCAATAGTCATACATCATCTCTTTATTGTAATTATTATAATTTAGAGAAGCTTGATTTAATTATGTAAGAGCATGCTCATGCATCATATAATATAAGAGTTATATTTATGCATGCATAAAAAGCATTGACATGCATCATCTTTATATTATAAATGTTATAGTATAAGGGTGAATGATAGCATGTTTGCTTGGTTGTTACGTGTTATATAAAAGTTATATATAGTAATGACCGGACATTGCATGAAGCATGACACATAGGTTTATTTTATAAATGTTATAAACGCCTCGTTGTGCGCAATGGTTTTAGTTGTTTCTTTTTAAAAGTTAAAGAGAAATTAGAACTAAAAGAAATAAGAAAGACATGCATGCTCACTTAGGTTTAATTCTTGGTTTTAAAGTGTTTAAAACTTGGATCACATTGACCTAAGATCACGGTTCTAATACGATTAGCAACTCTAAGGCTTTAATCTTTTAATCAGTTTAATAGGATTAAATTGGCTAATAAAAGGTTAAAGTGTAGCAAATCTATCTATAAAGGACTTTTTGTCTAAGGCGGGTTCTATCTAGGCTGGGGTATTTAGTTGACGAAAATGTAACACCCCTACCTGGGAACTTACCTAGAAAGGTGAATAAGATAGATTTGATGCATGCATGCATGCAAGTTAAGGACAGTCCATTAAAGTGTTTAAATGTGACTACTTGAACTTGTTCATATTTCATAGACAAACGTTGTTTATGAGCAGATTTTAAAAAGACGACTTAGACTAAAATCAGTAGTCGGATTGTCTAGGTTAATGAATCCCTAGGTAGAACATTTAGTGGGAGTCTTGGGGTTTATAAATATTGCTTCACTTAAAACTCAGTTTCTTCTAAATAGATCCACACCGTTTGAGATCTATTCCTCGCCTGTCGCGGTGGCACCTTTCGGCATGTCCCCCAACGCGATGGTTTGAATAGTCAATTCATAGATAAGAGTTATATAATGAGCGGGAAGTCTCCCTCATTAGGTTGAATAAAGTTACTGCACATTGCCTCGAGGCACCCTAGGAGTATTCCCCTAAAGGATGGCAGTTTTGCACGTGTCATTACTGTAAGAGGATAAGGTAACATAGTCTCTTGTCCTAATCTGCTTCTTCCCTACGGTGGGCTCATTAGGGCGGGACTCTGGCACCGAAAGCGAAGGGTTACACTTACGTGGAATAGTTAAAGGTTAACAATTCTGGACCGAAAAATGGTGGCTGTTAGGTTCAATTCCAAGAGTTAGATCTGCCTAATGGTTGAGAATGTCTCATCCCAACGAAGGGACAACTGATCACCCCTCCGGTGACATTTGTCCGATGTCACTAAGGCATCATTGCAAAATAGAAATCTATAACTTAGGGTACTTGAAACTGTTTTGTAAAAATGATTGGTTTAAAAGTGATTTAGCATAATCTAATAAAGTTTTGTTCGTATTTTCAGCAACATTTTCAAAATGGCAATAGCTACATTAACATTGCTAAGCGCTGAAAAACTTACTGGCGATAATTTCACAACATGGAAACACATGATCATTGAGGATCTCATGTTCGTTCTCACGATAGGCTTGCCCTCCTATTCCAGCTCCGAATGCCACTCGAAATGTTTGGGAGGCATACGAGCGATGGACAAGGGCGAATGAGAAGGCCCAAGCCTACATCTTGGCAAGTCTTTCTGAAGTTTTGGCCAAGAAACATAAGCCTATGGTCTCAGCGCGTGAGATCATGGAGTCCCTGCGGGTAATGTTTGGACAACCGTCTGAACAACTTATGCACGAGGCTCTTAAATACATATTCAACTAAAAAATGGAAGAAGGCACCTCTGTTTGTGAACATGTGCTTAACACGATGATCCACTTTAATGTGGTGGAGTTGAATGGGACTACCATCGATGAGGGCAGCCAATTTAGCATAAACTTGCATTCTTTGCCGAAGAGCTTCCTACACTTTGTTAGCAATGTGATTATTAACAAAGTGAAATATAACCTTACAACTCTCCTTAACGAGTTGCAGACCTACAAATCTTTACTGAAAAGTAAGGTAAAAGTAAGGAGAGGTAGAAGGGTGAGGCAAATGTTGCTTCATCCTCTAGGATGTTCCATAGAGGTTCGACCTCAGGAACAAAGTTTGCACCTTCTGCTTCTAACTCTGCAAAAGGGAAGAAGAAGAAAGGTGGTAAGGGAAAAGGGAAGGAACCTACTAACCCACCGCCTGTCGCCCCAAAGAGGTGTCCACAAGTTGCTAAGAGAAAGTGTTTCCACTGCAACCAAGATGGACACAAGAGGAACTGTCCTCGATATCTGAAAGAGAAGAAAGCAGCCAAGGCTAAGGCCAGGGCGGATAAAGGTAAATGTGATTTACTTGTGTTTGAAACTTGTTTAGTGGAGAATGATTATTCTGCCTGGATAATCGATTCAGGCATCACTAATCATGTTTATTCTTCTTTTAGGGGATTAGATCTTGGCAACAGTTGAGGCTGGTGAGATGACGATGCAAGTAGGCACCGGGCACATCATCTCAATTGTGGCAGTGAGAGGACTCCAGTTAGCTTTACAGAATAGGTTTCTTGTTTTACATAATGTATATATAGTTCCTGAACTAAAGAGAAACCTTATTTCTGTAAAATGTTTATTGCAATGTAAATATACTATCTCTTTTAATGTGGATAAAGCATTTATTCATAAAGATGGTGTTTTTATTTGCACAAAAAATCTGGATTCGAATTTATATGTGCTAAGGTCGTTAGCCATTAATTCCTTTCATAATACTGAATTGTTCGGAACTACCGTAACTCAATTAAAATGTCAACGTATTTCTCCAAAAGAAAATGTCCAACTTTGGTATCTTCGTTTAGGGCACATTAATCTCAATAGGATTGAGAGATTGGTGAAGAATGGACTTCTAAGTGAGTTAGAAATTTTTTTTTTTACCGATGTGCAAATCTTGCCTTGAGGGTAAGATGACTAAACGACCTTTTACTGGAAAAGGTTATAAAGCCAAAGAGCCTCTTGAGTTAGTACATTTTGACCTTTGTGGTTCTTTGAATGTGCCAGCCCAAGGAGGCTATGAGTATTTTATCAGTTTTACTAATGATTACTCCATGTACGAGTATGTTTATCTTATGCAACAGAAGTCTGAATCATTTGAAAAGTTCAAAGAGTTCAACGCTGAAGTTGAAAACTCATTAGATAGACGGATTAAAACACTTCGATCGGATCGAGGTGGAGAGTTTTTAGACTCGGCATTTCAGGACTATTTGATAGAACATGGAATCGATTCCCAACTCTCAGCGCTGGGTACACTCAGCAGAATGGTGTAGCGGAGAGGAGAAATAGGACCTTGTTAGACATGGTTCGCTCAATGATGAGTTACACTTTCTTACCGTACTTGTTTTGGGGTTTCGTAGTGGAGACCGCAGTGTACATACTCAACTGTGTTCCCTCCAAGAGTGTTGCAAAGACACCTCTAGAGTTGTGGAATGGGCATAAAGCTAGTTTACGTCACTTTTGCATTTGGGATTGCCCTGCATATGTGCTTGAGGCTAATCCCAAGAAGTTTGAACCACGGTCGAGGTCATGCCTCTTTGTAGGCTACCCCAAAAGTACACAAGAGTGTTATTTTTATGATCCGACGGAAAATAGGGTGTTTGTTTCAGCAAACGCTACTTTTCTGGAGGATGATCATATAAGGGAGCACAGTCCACTAAGCAAAGTCCTGTTACGTAAGTTTTCCAATGAAACTACTGAAACTTTAACAAGAGTTGTTGAAGAGCTTGCTACATCAATAAGAGTTATTGATGGGAGTTCATCGGATAGGTCGACTCCACCTCAAGAGTTGAGGGAACCTCGACGTAGTGGGAGGGTTGCGAATCCCACCCGTTCGCTATCTGGGTTTCATGGAAATCCTTGCTATGGTAGCAGATGGCGATGTTGAGGATCCGTTGTCTTATAAAAAGGCAATGGAGGATGTTGACCAGGATGGCGATGTTGATGAACCTTGTGTCTACAAGAAGATCATCCACACTTTAGTAGTTTTCTTAGTGTTGTACGTAGACGTTATCCTACTCATTGGGAATGATGTAGGTCTACTGACTGCAGTTAAGAACTGGCTAGCGACCCAATTCCAAATGAAAGATTTGGAAGAGGCTCAGTTTGTTATAGGTATACAAATCTTTCGAGATCGTAAGAACAAAGTGCTAGTATTGTCTCAGGCATCGTACATTAACAAGTTGTTGCTCAAGTACTCGATGCAGGACTCCAGAAGGGGCCTACTTCCGTTCAGGCATGGAGTCACTTTGTCTAAGGAAATGTGTCCTAAGACGCCTCAAGAGGTTGAGGAGATGAGACGGATCAGTTGTCACATCCCCTCCCAGATTATCCTTCTTAATCCAGAAGTGAATGTGACGACAGTAGTTACCAACCTTTTTGTGGCACTAATTGCCTAACTAACATCTTTAATCTGCTTAGATCCCTGGAATACATATATAACATTCACCAAACTAATAAAACTTTAAAAATAACTTCAGAACACCAGGGATCAACAACAACATAATTACATCATATTAACACATACAGAGTTTAGCGGTCCCAATATACTTTACTAGTCCCTAATATGAGCAACACATACATACAGACATTTACAGAATAAACACCTAAAACTTCTCTCTAGACTTTGGATTTTTAACTGGAGTCCTTGAGTGGTAGTGCAGGATGACAGCTAGCCTCTGGGAGATGACCACTACCTGGGAAAAGAAAAAAATTTGAAAGAATGAGCTACTCGCCCAGTGAGTGATTTAATAAAAACACAAATCTCATGCTTAAACTGAAAGCTAGAAAACATAATACTGGAACTAAAACATGCCAAGAAACGTGTACATAAAACCTTTAAAACCATTGTATCTGAAAACATAGCTAAACTGATTCTCGGTTGGGAGAGAACTCTTTTGTTCAATCTCAATGTCAGATATCATGTTCAAGAGAAAACTCTTTTGTTCAATCTCTCAAACATTAGCCTGGCCTGGGGTGAGAACCCTTTTGTTCAATCCTATTGAACTGATTAACTGTCATACGTGCATGTAGAGAAAACTGGATCCTGACGTCAAGGATCATAACTGAAGCAGGGTACCACTACTTATCATTGAACTGAGTGAATTATTCTAATATGTTCTCTAATTACTTCAGTACCAGAATCATAACATAACTAAAACCGGGTAGTACAACTCAGATACCTTCTCCTTGTACTTCAGTATTGAGCTGAAAATACCTGATAGGAAAACATTTTCATAAAACAAGCTTATTGAAAGCTTGATCTCATAAAACATAGTTTTCATAAGAATATCATTTGCTAATGCATGCTCAACAACATCAAGAGTACACATGCTTTAAAACATAATACAAATACTTGTAACTTAAACATGTCATGGAATCTTCTTTTGAAAACTACAATCGTTCAACCATTGTACCAAAGCATATTTCATAAACTTTGTAACTAGCATGCGTTTATAAGCTTTAGAGAAATATGTTGCTTGGAATTTATTGTAAAATAACCAGCATAAAAGTAACTGTCAATAAAGCATAGATTATTAAAATATTTATAAACCATTTATAAATTATTTATAGTCACTCACAGGTCCTTCAAGTTTCCTTCCTTAGGGCATGATAGGCTTCTCCAATGGGCGTTGAACCTACACGTATAAGTATACTACTTAGTGTTTACATTAGCCTTCTTTTTAGGCCTACTCAATAAATCAAGCTCACGTGCCAAACCATCACATGGTGCCTCCTACAATTCACTTTGAGGGTCGGACAGCCAATTTGGAGGGCTTGAGTGCCAAAAGAATGCACCCTTTGATCGCACACACTCCCCATACTTAGAAAAACTTTGGAGCATCAAGCTGCAAATTCAATTTCAACAATTCATAACTAAATTTTCGGAATTCATCTCAAGGAACTTTCTTCTACAAACTTTCATAGAATCAAGTTAGCAACATTACCTTAAAATTTTAGCTCAAAATTCCCCGTCGTTTGATCTAGAGATTCAAACCTTCATCATTGGCTCCGATTCAAGCAACTGCCTGTTTGTTTAACAACTTCTAGTTCAAACTTCAAAAATATATAACTCGATTTCCAGGACTCATCTTAAAAATTTTCATTCTTTAAATTTTTAGCTAAAAAATCTTCGTAATTCATCCTGAAGCTTCAATCCTTCATTGATGACCTAGATTCACCCGAGAAACGAACCTTTGTCTTTATTTTGCCCCTCCAGCCTTATTCCGGTGAGTTTTTCCTCCAGCAACACAGCCATAGAAAATAGACACATAGAGCTTTCGAATGCCACTGGAATTACACAAAAGCCTAAGTAATTTTTCCAAACCGACCCAATGATTCAACCTTCTTGCTTATACCACCGCCCAAAATCCTGCATGAACCCTCCTTGTGCCACTTTGCCCACTATTGGTGATGAAGGGCTAGGATTTAGCAAATTTTCTGTTGCTAACTGCACTTACAATATTACTTCAGCACTACACCTCATTAGATGGCATTTCATCCATATGCTTATTATGCATTCCATCATCAAGCATGACCTTCCTATACTAGGCCAACC
>NC_052358.1:43344638-43424638 GCF_009727055.1 Benincasa hispida
CAACACCAATGCCTCGCCGCTATACTTCCCACATTGCAACAAACTGAACCGCCCCAACATTTCTCCATTAATCCTAGCCCCTTGTGCATGAGTTCTTCCCTCAAATGCAGACTTAGCAGAGTTTAATGTAACCATACTATTACACCCGTTAGCACTAACCCAAAGAACTTATATTCTTACTTTGCTTCCATCTTCTATCCTTCCTAAGACATGGCTCAATTTAGCTCAAATTAGAAGACATCACAAAATTACTTCCAAAAGAGTAATTACAGGAGATCTCGGGTTTATATACATGTCTACCCCAAGGCCATTTTAATGCTGATCACCCCGTTTATGAAGGCGTCTCACGGTCTACAGTGATTTGAGCGGTCACTTATGGAGCAATGGGTTTACAAGATCGCCCACGGTTGGACTAGGAGCAAAGTGCGGAGATATTTATTGCTACTGGCTTTTATTCCCTAGAATTATATTAAGCTATATGTACTAAGTATCTTTGCTGTGACACACTCACTTCGCTTTAAAGACTACAATGCACACGGGGCTGAATTGCACCTAAAGTCTCATGTCCTAATATAGTTTGTAAACCAGTATGTACGAAATGCATTGTGTTGTTAATATATGAGTATTTAGCTGGTCACATTTGGTTTTTTATGTGCCAGTACGTTGCTGTATATCTAATTTGCATTTTACCACAAGGCTAATAAAACATAAAATCCCTGGCGTTAATACTAGTAATGTGACTCAAGCGAGTGTATGTAGAAGTGAGCATACAAGTGAGATCATGTCTTGAGGTGGGTTGAATAACCCAAAGATGCCGTCCTGTAAGTAATGGATGGATAGTAGAGAGAAAGCGTTTATCATGAGTAGATGCTAGCAGGATGCGGCACCTCGTTAACTGTGGAACGACGGTCAACAGAGTGTTGTAGACTGTGTCGAACAGACAATAGATCGGATCGTGGTCCCGATGATTCGTGTTCGGACAATGCGAGGAGTGGTGGTGTCGGCATGATAACAAAGAGTTCTGTATAGCCGGACCTGACCACCGAGGTGGGTTGAGTCGTGACATGCGTCAAATAGGTATAACACCGTTCATGGACAGACAACGTTCAGCTGTCGACTAGAGAATAGACACACTAGGATAAATCATCTCTACTAATATAATATAAAAAAAAAAAAAAACGTCTCGTTATATAACACCGTTCATGACAGAAACTTCACTTCACTAGGATGACCATAGGTAACATGACCTCAATCTTGAGTGAGTTAGGAACTCCTGCCATTGAGGGCGATCCTTTGATTTGTATGGGTGCGAGTGGCCAGTTCACCGATTCAAACCTACCATTTTGAGGATTCGTCTGATTTGGGAGCTGGGAACTCAGCTACACAAGATGGAATTCACTCCTTCCCCGAGGCAGGGGTAAGCAGATAGATAACTCCCATAAGGGCTGATTCTAGGGCTTGAACGATGTGGCGCCACACACCTTCTCTTGGCCCAAGAGGTGTTCACACATCGTTGGACTATGTTGTATTGTTCATTAGAGGAATCAGTGGTACTTAAGGAGTGAGATGTAACTATAGGGGCAAAACGGTAAATTGGCCCAACTGTACTTACGAGTATCTGCGAAGGGTGGTTGGTTATATCCGATGGACACAAAAATATATCTGTGGTAAGAAGAGTCTAACTGTTGGTCTTTAGTGGAATTACTGACAGTTAATGGATGGTGGATCTCGTGGCTAAAGAGTTTAGTCAGTTATTCACATACCGTTGGACTTCGAGCCACAGGTCCATTAGGTCACCTGGGTAGCTTGGATAAAGTCGAGAACTAGTGTTTGGGTTAATTTAAAATGTTCAAATTGACAAGAGGAAGTTTGATTATATATGATATAATTGAACTGGTTAATTATATATGATATAATTTGCTAAATGTATGAGATACATTATTTTGGAGGAAATTAGATATAAATATGATTTATATCAAGTAGAGGAGAAAATACTATAGTAGATATGTGACATCAAACTATAGGATAAAAATATAATATGATTATATTTATTAATTAATCAATTGGTTAATTATATGATAATTAAGCCAATTTTTCACGTTCGGACGTGGGTTAGTGGGGAGCGTCGGTTAATGTAACTGATGAATTAAAATGAAAAAGGTTTTCATTTTGATCACCCATCGTTAGTCGCCCGAAGAGAATTTGGAAGCGCGCATTGGTGAAAGTAAACGATCATTCGAGAGACTATACGATAGCTCTTCTCCGCCTAAACGATCATCCACCTTACCCTAAACGATCGATCGTCCACCTCGCGCTAAACGATCGAACACTGTCGCTTACACGATCGGATAACTTCTCTAAACGATCGTATAATGTGCTGAGTTTACGAAACGATCGTGTACCTTTTCTTAAACGATCGTTCTGTAAATCCTACACGATCGTGTGGCTCCTCCTAAACGATAAGCATTTCTGCTATGCGATAGCGTTTTCTTCCCTCCCACTTGTTTATTCCCTACACGATTCGTGTTTCTCATTCCTCTACCAAATTCACCAAAGCCCACCCTTTGAGTTTTCACTCCGAGAATACCCGGGATACTTTAGTGGTGGTGTCAGCTTCGCGACGTTCGTGTTCGTGCGAGTGTTCTTGCTTCTTTTGTTGACGCTACTTCTAAGCATTGGTAGATCACTTGGAGGGTTCCACTGTGTTGGAGTTTCGAAGATTGAAGATTGTCTTCAACTGGTATGGAACTCTATCCTTTTATTAATTTGTTATTCGTAGCATGTCGTTAATTAAGATTTGTTTGCATAACTGTATTTGTTGAATGTATATATTGTTGTATTTCGGTCACTGTGAGATCAGAGCGATCCGAACACGCTGATGGAACTCTTGGATATGAGATCCTTTAGATTTAACCATGATTAGTAAATCGTTTCTTCACAGGATGTTCGCAGTTACAGTTAGGTCAAAATTATCATTTGACCCCTATAATTTCATCTAGCTCCTTAAGTCCTACTAATCCTTTAGCAAACAATTGGTTTATGGCCCAACCATTAAACCGAGTCCCTCTTAAGCCTTAAAGAGGGTGGGACCCCTTATTCAAGATCTAGATTAAGCACTTGAGAGTGTTGGGGTTAATGCCCTAAAGTCTCGTGTCCTGTAGTTTGTAAACAGTATGTACGAACGCTTGTGTTCTTAATATATGATATTTACTTCACATCTTGTTTTTTTTGCTCGGTTGCTTATTTTATTTGCTTTACCATAAACCAATAAACATAAAATCCCTGGTTATTTGTATGTGACTCAAGCATGTATGTGGTGACATACAAGTGGATCATGTTTTGAGTGATAACCAAATGGTCTTAAGTATATGGATTATAGGAGGGAAACCCTTACCTGGTAACATTAATCGGATACGACCCGCTTTTGTGGAATGGTTACAAGTGTTGTGACTTGTTACAGATGGTCTGATCTTGATCATTCGTGTTGGGTTACTGCGAGCGGCGGCGTCCTTATACAAAGAGTTTGTATAAAAAACCCGACACTGAAGTGTTAATGTCTCGTTATAATAACACCATTCATGACAGAGACGCGTATTCTTCACTAGGAATGACCATTATGTAACATGATCCTCAAATCCAGTCTGAGTGATTTGGGAACTCTCGTCTATTAGAGGGGCAGTCCTTTGATTTGTATGGGTGCGAGTGGCCAGGGTCACCGATTCAAACCTCCATTTTGGGATTTCGTCTGATTTTGTGAGTTTGGAAACTTAGCTACATCTAGATAGAATTCATTTCCTTCCCCGAGGCAGGGGTAAGTAGATAGATGGCTTCCTTAAAGGAGATTCCGGGCTTGAACGATGTGGCGCCACACACCTTCTCTTGGCCCGAGAGGTGTGCATCCATAGCTCAGTGAAACTATGTTGTATTATTCATTAAAGGAATCAGTGGTACTTAAGGAGTGAAATGTAACTACAGGGTCAAAATGGTAAATTGGCCCAACTGTACTTACGAGCATCTGCGAAGGGTCATCGTCTTCATGATTGGTTATATCTGATGGACACAGAAATATATCTATGGTAAGAAGAGTTCAGCTGTTGGTCTTTAGTGGAATGCCTGACAATTAACGAATGGTGGATCTCGTGGCTAAAGAGTTTAGTCAGCTATTCACGTACCGTTTGAGCTTCGAGCCACAAGTCCATTAGGTCCCCTAAGTAGCTTGGATAAAGTCGAGAACCAGTATTTGGGTTAATTTGAAATGTTCAAATTGACAAGAGGAAGTTCGATTATATATTATATATTTGGATTGGTTAATTATATATGATATAATTGGCAAATGTATGAGATACATTATTATGGAGGAAATTAGATACAAATATGATTTATATCAAGTAGAGGAGAAAATACTATAGTAGATATGTGACATCAAACTATAGGATAAAAATATAATATGATTATATTTATTAATTGATTAATTGATTATATGATAATTAATCCTAATATCACGTTTTGACGTGGGTTAATGGGCAATGTCTGTTATGGTAACCGATGGGTTAAAATGAAAAATGTTTTCATTTTTGAGTCGTGCAATCGACAATCCGTATTTCGTCCAAAAGATTTCGTGAAAGCGCGTTGGTGTTTTTGTAAAATGATCGCTCGAGAGCCTATACAATAGTCGCTTCTCCGCCTAAACGATCGTCCACCTCGCGATTTAACTTAACGATTGTATACATTATCCTAAAGGATCGTTCAGTAAATCCTACACGATCGTGTAGCTCCTCTTATTCGATAAGCACTTCTACTATGCAATAGTGTTGTTTTCTCTCCTACTTGCTTATCGCCTACACGATTCGTATTTCCTCCGTCCTCTACCAAATTCACCAAAGCCCACCCTTTCGGTTTTCACTCCGAGAATACCCGAGGCTCATTAGTGGTGGTGTCGTCCCTGTTGCAGCCGTGAGTTCGTGTTGATCGTGCTGCTGCAGTCGACGTTCCCGTCGAGCGTTGGTAGATCACTTGAAGGGTTTTCGCTACGTTGGAGTTCTGAAGTTTAAAGATAATCTTCAACTGGTATAAAACTCTTTCCCTTTGTTAATTTGTTGTTCGTAGCATGCCGTTAATTAGAGTTTATTTGCATAGCTGTATGTATTGAATGTATAATGTTATATTTCGGTCACGGTGAGATCGAAGTGATCCGAACGTGCTCATGGAACTCTGCATTATGAGATCCTTCAGAGAGAACAACCTATCTACTAACCCTAGAAGTGGGTAGGAATGAGTTTTGTCTTGCATAACTATATCCCTAACTATCTACCCGATCTTACCTCTAAAATTAGAGGCTTATTGAGTTGGCGATGTTGAGCCATTCTCACCTATACAGATTAAAGGATAATCCTGAATAAACAAGAGTTCATAGTTAGCTTAGGATTAATATCGAGTTACCTAGGTCATCGATTTGAAATAGTCGGCCTTATTAGTAAACAACGTTATAAAATAAAAGTGACTATTTCGTGGTCCGATCTTATGCAAACTCATTACATAGGATGTCTCCACTTGAATGTCTTTGCATGAACGATTTAACATCACTTCGTTTGTAATGCTTTACAACTATTGTAATGATTACAAAGTGAGTTGCATCCATAATGTCCTCAGGATAAGGTACCCAGCCTAATCCCTATACTATAGGTCGTTCTAGCTATTACTCGAACTTGATCCAGTTTTATGTATCTACATTAAGCTCAAGTATTCATGTTATAGCCAAGGGTTCTTAGTTCATTGGATTTAAAGTTTAAAACGTGCAATTCATATATTTGATAATATTTTTACTGAATAAACCTTAATAACATTTTTATTGAAAAAACAAAATATGTTTAATGTTCGCAAACCATGAGTTTTAAGACATACAACCCAATAAACTCCCACTTAGACTAAAACTCTTGTGGGGTTATATATATGAAATGTCAAGTGTGAGAGAAAAAAAAAACATAAATACAATAAACTAGGGCATCACACACCCATGACTTCTCCTACTTTCCCTAGATTTATATAACTCGTAGTCCTAAACTCACTAGGTGACCTTCAAACACTTTAGCCGAGAGGGTATTTGTAAGTGGATCAACTAAGTTTTCTTCTTAGGCTATTTGCGTGACGATCAAGTCTCCTCAATATACTATCTCCCTAATGAGATGGTATTTGTGCTCAATATGCTTTCCGCATTTGTGGCTTCTAGATTCTTTGGAATTTGCAACTGAACCATTGTTATCACAATAGAGAGTGATAGGCAAATGCATATTTGAAACCACTTCCAAATCTGTTAAGAACTTTCTAAGTCATACTGCCTTATTTTTCGCTTTCCATGCAACCACGTATTCTGCTTCCATGGTAGAGTCAGCAATATAACTTTGCTTTATACTCCTTCAAACTATAGCTCCTCTATTTAGAATGGACATTGATCCTAAAGTTGATTTCTTTAAATCTACACTGGTCTGAAAATCAGAGTCAATATATCCTATAAGGATCAGATCCTTAGCGCTATACACAAGTATATAGTTTCTCGTACTTCGAAGATACTTGAGAATATTTTCAACGTCAGTCCAATGATCATATCCAGGATTGGATTGAAACCTGCTGACAATTCTAACTACATAGCATATATCAGGTCATTTACACAACATGACATACATCAGACTACCTATTGCTGATGCATAAGGAATACATTTCATATCCTCTACTTCTTGAGGTTTCTTAGGACAATGTTCCTTAGACAGATAAATTCTATGCCTGAAAGGCAATAAATCCCTCTTCGAATTCTGCATTTTATATCTAGACAACATCTTGTGTATATAAGATGCTTGAGATAAGGCTAGTGTTCTATTCTTACGATTCCAAACAATTTGGATTCCAAGAACATATTATGCTTCTCCCAAATCTTTCATTTGGAATTGTATTGCTAACCATCTCTTAATGTCAGCAAGGAATCCTATATCATTCCCAATGAATAGGATATCATTAACATACAATATTAAGAATGCTACAATTTTGTCAACAATCTTCTTGCAAACACAAGGTTTGTCAACGTTTTGTTCAAAGCAATAAGATCTAATTGCAGTGTCAAATCTCATATTCCAGGATCTAGGAGCTTGTTTCAATCCATAAATAGATCGTTTTAACTTGCAAACCTTTTGCTTTTGACCTTGTTCAATGAACCCTTTTGGTTGATCCATATATATACTCTCCTCAAGATGACGATTTAGAAATGTTGTATTGACATCCATTTGCCAGATCTCATAATCATAAAAAGCGGCTATGGACAAAAGTATCCTAATTGACTTTAGCATGGTAACAGGAGAAAAGGTTTATTCATAGCTTACCCTATCTTTTTAGGTAAACCATTTTGCAACAAGTCAAGCCTTAAAGGTCTCTACCTTACCGGCTTGATCTTTTTCCTCTTGTAGATCCATTTGCAACCAATAGGTTTTACCCCATCCAATTGATCTACAAGTTCCCAAACCGAATCGAAGTACGTAGACTCAATTTCGAGGTCCATGGCTTAAAGAAGTATATCAGCATGCAGCAGAAGCAACAAGGATCAATAAGCGTTCTAATTCATCAATTTTGATTATAAATGAAGCATGCTCATACAATAATAAGAGGGTTTCAAGTAATACCTTCATAGAACCTCTTTGAATCACAGATTCAACTGCAAATCTTCTCCAAAACTTATTGTGAACCACCTCAAGATCTTCCCTACTATTCTCTTGGAACTTTAATTGAGTTGTGAAACTCAAAATAAGCTTGAATGAAGAGAATTTGGAGAATAACTCACTGTTGCATCCACTTGAAGAACGACTTCTTCAACTTAAATTTTTCTGTAAAAATTCAACTGATGCATGCCTCAATTCCACTTCCATCTTCTCTATTTATTGTAGGACATTCATGCAAAGAAGAAGGCCGCATGAGGTGCAACTCATGCTTGGAGTATTAAAACTAGAGTCAAGTGGATGTTAAGTGAGCTATTTGGTAGTGATTGGAGAAATCCAACATTTCTAAACTTTGTGTTTTCCAATTTTGTTTTTTATAAATTGATTTCCAAAACCAATTTTGTTTTCAAAATTGAGAAATTTATTAATTTTACAAAAATTAATTTTCTAAATAAAATTAATAAATAATTAATTACACAATTTAATTAATTATAATTTAATCTAATATCAAATATTAAATTAATTTTACACAAATTCTACCTTCATGAATTTAATTTCTAAATCATATTTAAATATAATCCTCTAATTTCGTTTAATTCCAAAATTAAACGCATAATTATATCTCATGTAATTACTAATTCTCTTAATTCTAATTTGAACGTTTCAAATTAACTTATCACGCTACTCTAAAGCTAATCCATTTTCAAGCTAGTAGGGGGACATCGTGGACCTATAGATCATGTGCTCCAACGATCCAAGATTAATTGGCTAACCTCTTTACACCGAATTAACCTCTATTCATTAACTAATGGGTCACTCCACTAAAGCCCATAGTTGCATTCCCCTCATTGTAGATATATTATGTCCACTCGATATAACCATGATTAGTAAGTTAATCCTTCACAGGTTTTTCATAATAATGGTTGGGTCAAATGTCTATTCTACCCTCGAAATTACCTCTTGTTACTTAAGTCTCACTAATCCTCTAATGAACAATTGATTTGTGATCCAATCAACAAACCAAATTCCTCTCGGGCCAATGAAAAGGTGGGGCCCCTTGTTCAAGACCCGGAGTCAGCACTTAAAGGAACAACCTCTCTACTATCCCTAAAAGTGGGTAGGAGTGAATTTAATCTTGCACCTTATGCCTTCAGCTATCTACCCGGTCTTACCCCTCAAATGGAGGTTTATTGATCCGACGCTGTTGAGTCAACCCTCACCTATACAAATCTAAGGATAATCCTGAATAAGCAGAAGTTCATAGTTAGCTTAGGATTAAGGTCAAGTTACCTAGGTCATCACTTTGAAATAGCAAGTTTTAAATAGTAAACAACGTTATAAAGTAAGAGTGACTAATTTCGTGGTCCGATCTTGTATAAACTCATTGCACAGGACGTCCCCACTCCTCATGTCATAACATGTATGAATTAGGATCACATCGTCTGTAGCACTTTACAACTTTTTGTAACAACTACAGAGTGGCCGCTCCAATAGTGTTACCAGAATAAGGCACCCAACCTTATTCATTTACTATAGATTATTTTGACTATTTACTCGAACCTGATCCATTTTTATGTCTCCACATAAAGTTAAAGTACTCATGTAATAGTCATGGATCTTTTTAGTTTATTGGATTTCTTTCTAAAACGAAATAAGTAATACATATTTTCAATAACAACTTATTGAATTTCAGAGTAAGTTTTATTGTTTACAAACCCTGTGTTTTAGGACATAAAACCCAACAAACTCCTACTTGGACTAAAACTCCAATGGTAACTTATATATCCAAATATATCAAACTAAGTTTATGAGTTTTTTAGAGAAATACAATAAACTAGGGCATCTCGTACCCATGGTTTACCATTCGGTATCCATACCTTGTTTTTCTCCCACTTGCCCAAGGTTATTAACCTGGTATTCCTAGTCTTACTAGGAGATTCTCAAACACTTTAGCCGAAAGAATCTTTGTAAACATGTTAATGTACAATAGACTTCTTATTAAACTATATGAGGAATGCATCTTATTCTCAATAATGGCCAATAAGTCATACATTCCTCCCACTACATCGAGGTACTCTCAACTCTTTGAGTAAGACGCATCTGACGTGTCTAGACAATTCTTGTTAACTGTGTTAATTCAATAACTCTTTATTGATTTATGCAAGTTTTTATGGAAACAAATAATATAAGGTGATCTAGAACAATATTCCAATAATTGGAATGACGTTTAAGAAAACAATCTAAGGTAACAAGAAAGTTTGTCACTGGATTTCATATTCTATCAGATAGACCTAGAAATCTTAAACTTTCTATACTTTGATCCAATCGAAGTATTTTGGTTTTATTTTACCTAACAAGTTTTGTACACTTTGAACGTTTCAAGTGTTTTAAACTTATCATTTAGGTTAAATAACTATTTGCCTCAATCGATTTCTAGCCATTTAAAATATCTGAATATTTACAAATGGCTTTTAACTAGGTCGGTTCTTAACTAAAGTTAATATGAAATAGAACAAACATAATTTTCGAAAATGAACATTTCATTTACAACAAAAATATATACAATTTGTTCTTTACAAGATAACAAAGCTGATAAGATTATCTTCAAACAGCAACATCTCCCACTGGTTAAGTTGAGCAAGCAGTCCTGAGGAACTAGTTTGCCTGTTTTGCTTTCTCTACTCTCTTCTCAGCAAGGTACTGAGGACAGTTCCTCTTTCAGTGCCCTTTCTCGTTGCAGTGGAAACACTTTCCTTTGCATGCAACGTTAGTCTTGGCTATTTTACTATCGGGTTTCTTCTTCCCTTTCGCTTTGCTCTTCTTAACAGGAATACTTTTACTCTGTGAAGAGGAAGCAACATCAGGCTTTTTGGAGGACATTCCTCTCTTTTTCAGTAGTTGTAACGTGTACTTCCGGTTCCAGACCTTTAGCTCTGATCATTGTCTGGTAAGCCTGTAGCTCATTCAGAAGAGTAGTTAAGTTGTATTCAATTTTATTCATGAGAGTGTTCGTGCAGAATTGTAGAAAACTCTTCGAAAGAGATTTTAGAATAAAACCGACTTAACTTCTCTCGTCGACGAAAATGCCATTTATTTTCGCCATATTAAAGTGGACCATCATGTCTAGGACATGCTCATGAACAGAGGCTCCCTCTTTCATATGGCAGTTGTAAACGTACTTAATAGCATCATGCCTTAGGGAGATGGACGGTTGCTCGAACATCCCTCGTAGAGATTCCATAATCTCTTTGGCAATACCTATATCCTCATGTTTCTTGGCCAAGACATCAGATATGCTGGCTAGGATATAGGCACAGGCTTTATCATTCGCCCTGATCCATCTATCGTACGCATCCCTAACAGTTCTATTTGCGTTAGAGCTTGGAATGGGAAGATAATCCTCTGTTAAGACTAACCGTAAATCGTCTATTACCAGTATAGTATTCAACTTTGATTTACAGGTTATATAATTATCCCTTATCAGTTTATCAAACACCAACAATTGTACTAGTGCACTTATCATTCTGAAAAACATAAATAAAGTTTATAAGTGAATTGCTTTTAAACCCCAATCAAGTTTTAGCAAAGTAATAATATACCCAAGATTATTTTTGTAACGATACTACAACAAGACATATTGACTAAACACTATCTCCAAAATAACTCATATTCTGATTGTTATTTAGTTACTGTTTTTTATCAGAAATTACTAACTATTTAGTAATTTTGTAAGTGTAGCCCTTTGTTTTCAGACCTCAAAAGTCCGATCCCAACAATGCACCCAAAGTTGGAAAGTCAAAGTTGAAACCAACTTTAGAAATCCTATTTATTTATGGAGTTTGAGTTGTTTTGAATCCTATGTTAGAACCCTCTGAGGGGATAGCCGTTGTAAACGACTAGCGAGGCCAACTTAAAGACAACAGGCAGGTACAACATAGGAATCTCACGGTTCAAACTAACAGAAGAGGCCGTAGGATATGTTGACACATATCCTTCACCTACTTATTATGAACTACCTCACCCACTTTCCGAATGGAGGTCACTCCGAGGGTTTTAATTGTTTTACCTAATAGGTTCTCAATCTCAGCCTTATATTCCTTAAACTTTTCAAAAGTTTCAGACTTATGATGAATTAGGTAAACATAGCCATGCCTTGAATAATCATCAATAAACTAATAAAATATTTATACCCTCCTAGTGATTTGATATTCATTAAACCACAGAGGTCTAAATGCACGAGTTCTAAGGGTTCTTTGGCTTTAAGACCTTTTCTCGTAAAGGATTTTTTGGTCATCTTACCCTTAAAACTGGAGGAACCTTTGAAGTTCATTGAGCGAAAGCGTGGAGATCGATCCAAAATTTATTTTCACATAATCAAAATTATAAAGTACAAATGTTATGCATAATCATAAATTTACAGCATGCAAACAAAAAGGAAATGAGAGAATTAGGGTGAGAGAACTAACCCTTGAATAACGATCTTCTTCGTGTATCCTCTTGTCCAAAAATCACAAACTTGAAACCCCACAATGGACATCACCACTTGATTACCTTAGTATTCTCTGGGTGAGAATCCAGGAGTTTTGTGGGCTTTAGCTATTTTGGAAGAGAAGGATTTTGAGCGAGATGAGAGGAAGTGATAGGATTCAGATTTTCTCATAATGTTTCCGTGGATCTTTTTTCTTTTTGTGAAACCACACCAGGAAGAAGAAAAATATCTCTCCCCACCCCACTATCACGTATTAGAGAGAACAGAGGGGGAGAGAGTTGCAACTCTCTCCCAAAATGATTTTTAAAATAAAATAATTTATTTTCATAAACCAATTGAATATATATTTATATGATAACCACCTTATCATATAATATATGTTAAACTATATGTTATAACAAATATAATACATAACCTATAGTTTCTATTCTCTCACCAATGGCTTTTAATATAAATCCCATTTATATTAAATTTAATTATATGAATCAAATTCGTATAATTAATATTTGAATCATATTCAAATATTTATTTCCTCTCAAATAAACTTTATATATATAGATGTCCATGGGGTGGGGCGGGGACGGGGAAGGCTTCCCCGCCCCTTTTTCATTCCCCGTCCTTGCGAAATTCCTTGTGGGAATCGGGGCAGGGATTCCCCGTAGGAATTCGTGGGGTTCCCATTTGTTTTTTTTCCTAATTTTTAGCACTTTTGTTTATTCTCAACCAAATAAAATTATATATATTAATGAGTAATTTCCAATAAAATTTTTCATTCAAAGAATATGGTATAAAAATTCATCATAAAATAATACTATTATATTTCTAAAAATATAATTTAATCCTGTAATTTCTAAAAGTTAAAATTTAAATATTTACAATATCATAGTCAAGCTTTCCATTTAAATACTACAACATTTATGGCTTAAAGTAAAAAGTCTTAAATGTTTAAAACAATTTAGAAATGTATTAAAATACAAAAAGGTTGAAATGAAAATTAGAAAATATACTAACTTTTTATACCATCATTTTTGTAAAAAAGTATATGGATAAAATAATAATAATAATAATAATAATAAGTAATTATTATTATATAAATATAATTTATATAATATATTAACTAGGGTAGGGCGGGAAACCGGGGTGGGGTTTGAGGACGGGGTTGGGGTATATAATACCCGTCCCCATCCCCGTTTAGGTGACAGGAAAAAAAATATCCCCGCTCCCTCCCCCATTCCTCGTCTAATCGGGAATTCCCCGCGGGGTAAATGGAAATCCCTATTTATATACATTATAGTAGTTTTATCATATATAATTTGGTTAAATTAATTATCTCACATGTAGTTAATTCCCTCAATTAATTTGAACCATTCAAATTAATCCAAAAATTGATTCTCATTAATTCTCGTTAAGCTATAGAGGGGACCTCACGAACCTGTAGGTTAAAGCTTCAATAGTACGTGATTAATTAATTAAACTCCTTTAATTAAATTGTTCACCATCCATTAACTGCCGGGCATCCCACTAAAGATCGACAGCTGCACTCTTCGCACTACAAATATATTTCTGTGTCCATTTGATATAACCAGTCAACAGTACGATGAACTTTTACAAATTGTCGCAAGTACAATTGGACCAAAATTACCGTTTTGCTCATGTAGTTACATTTAACTCCTTAAGTACCCTTAATCCCTCTACTGAACAATAAACCATAGTCCATGACCAAACCTCTCTCGGACCAAGAGAGGGTGTGGTGCCACATTGTTCAAGCCCCAGAATCAATCCTTAAGGGAACAATTTATCTATGGTACCCGATATTAGGGAATGAGCGAATTCCTTCTAATGTAGCTGTGTTCCCAGCTTCCCAATTAGACGAATCCCCACAATGATAGGCTTGTTGAGTCGGGGACTTAGCCACTATCATCCATACAAATTAAAGGACCGCCTTCATAATAGGAGTTCACAACTCACTTAGGATTCAGGTCATGTTACCTATGGTCATTCTGGCGAAATGTAAGTCTCTATTATGAGCGGCATTATATAATAAAACTAGTCATTTCGTGGTCCGGTATTATATTAACTCCATTGTATAGAATATTCCCGCTCACAATAGAGACCATTTAGGTTATCACTTAAACAATTGTAATATCTACAAAGCAAGTCATACTCATAGTGTCACTAGGATAAGGTATCCAACTCATCCATCTACTACAGACCATTTAGGTTATCACTTAAACATGATCCACCCATATGTCTCTATATACATATTTAAGCTACAAGATAACCTTGGATGTTAGTTTATTTATTTGTGGGTTTAATGCAACTAATTTTCAAATAAAACATCACATATTTTATTAGATAAATAAGATGTTTGTACAATGCAATTACAAACTATAGGACCATACGAGATTTAGGGCATCAACCCCAACAAAGATAGAACTCACACGGAGGTAAGGAGTTGTCTTCTAACTAAGTTAGGAGTTCACTCTTAACCAATCTCTTAATTCTACTAAGATTAATGTGTCCAAGTCTCAAGTGCCAAAGTTAGGCATTAGAGGAAACTTTTTGCCTTTTATTTTGAGTTTTAGCTATTTTAAACATCTTAGTATTCAAAATAGTTTTAGCGTTAGTTGGTTTGGACACGTATGAGTTGTTTTATAGTTTTGCAGAACATATTTGGATACCTCTTTAACTAATGAACACTTCATTAATTTTAAAGGATACTTTGTACAATTGTTCTAACAAACAAAAGATAGATATTAAATTCCTTATCATAGTTGGAACATAATATACGTTCTGTAGTAAAAGGAATCTATCTCCAAAAAATAACTTCATGTCTCCCACAAAAGTTCTATCCTTTATGTCATGGTTATAAACATTTTAAGGAATATCGTTGCTAACAATTGTCCAAACAATGTCTGTAACGAATCCATGATTTCTTTAGTAGAAACCATGTTCTTAAGTTTATTAGCTAGTCTATCGAATATTTTTTCTAAGATATGGATTCAGGCCTTTTCATTTGCCTTAATCCATCTGTCATATGCATTCCAAAATTTTTGGTTTGTAGATGAATTGTGAGATGGAGGACATTCATCTGTTAAAACAAATTTTAAATTATCATCTGCTAGTATTGTGTTATATTTGATGTTGAAATATTAAGACCATTAAACTTGTCGGAAGCGAGTACTTTAGAAGAATTCGACATGCTGAAAATATAAACAAATTCTAATATGTAAATTTCTTTTAAATCCAAACAAATTTTAGAAAAAATAATAATGTACCCAAATTTCATTATTCATTTGCAACGATGTGAGTCAAAATATATGTTATCGAGAGGTAGTCAAATATACTCATTCATTGAAGCAAGACATTCTTGACTAAATACTAATTCCATAATAACTTTTATTCCTATAGTCATTTAGTTACCATTTTTTGGTCAAGAACTTACTAACACTCAATAACTTTTGTAAGTGTAACCCTCTCCATTGTCGGACCTCAGAGGTCAGCCCCAATGATGCTACCGAATTGGAGAGTCAAGGTTGGGAATGGATCTAAGAAATCCTATCCATTTCTGGATTTTGAGTTTTTCTGAATCCCATGTTACAACCTTCCGTAGGGATAGCCATCATAAAACGACTAGCTTATGTCGTATAAATATGACAAGTAGGCGTAACATAGGAATCTCACGGTCCAAACTAATGGAAGAGACCGTAGGACATGTGACACACATCCTTCACCCACTTACTATAAACTACTTCCCCTGTTCACCTTGCTATTGACCCATGCAAACACTTTCCGAATGGAGGTTACACCTAGGGTGACACGAAACCGAGCATGAATCTCACAGTGTGAAATCTTAGGAACGTGAGAGCTAAGAACAACATAGCGTATATATTATTGATTTCTCATTGAAGTGTTATATTTGTTTTGGGTAAATATTTACTTAGGTATATTCCAGGTAATAAAACAACCTAAATCTAGGTGACTTTCCAAGTATAACGTTTATATTTGGATTTAACCTACTATGTTTAGGTGACAAACCAATTTTAAAACCTCACATCGCTTACATGCTCATAAAACTGGGTTAACAATGCTCTATTATTCGACTATAATCCCTAAGTAGCAGGTGTTCCGTAAACCATCAACTTAAATACCTCCTGCCTTAGATGGGATTATAGAATGGTTAAGTTTGTAACCAAAATTTTACAAGATAATGACCTATTTTAACTATTAAAACAAGTTGCTATTTGTTAACCCTAGGTGAGCATGCATCTTATCTTTGTTATGGATTTTAAATGTCTAATCCATTTCATAACAACTTATAGAACTTTAGACATGCTTTTCATCTATAACATATATAAAGCATTTCAACATTTAATATAACTATTTATATTAAACACTTGAAACCCTAACACATGCATACTATACATTATAACTATTTATGTAACGACCCGACCCCTTAGGACTTAAGTTAGGCCGTTATTAAATACATGCATGCATGGAACTCAAAACGACACTCGGTTATGACAAAATAAATGTTAATTAAATAAGGTAAGTTCAAAAGACTTTCATTAAATTCAAATACTAAAACAATAGTAGGGTACCCATAAATCATAAAAGATAATAAACAAGTCTGAAAAACGACTCTTAAAAAGTAAATTTTAAACATCAAATCTAAAAGTTAAGAGAAACATGAAAAGAACTCTAAATTTCATGGTGCGGAACCGTAAAAACTAGTCCCAGTGGCTTGATCACGAATTTTGCTTGTCTATCGCCGGTGCATCTCTATCCTTACCTGAAACAAGAACATGAGAAAGAATGAGTATAAAATACTCAGTAAGTAACCCCACTAATGGGGTCAAGCTGGGCATCTATGTCCTCTAGATACCCACCTCTGGTGAAACATATAAATTGCTCTAGTCCTCATGGGACACATATACACATGAAACAAGAAGGAAACTGAGTTCTATCCTACTGTAGTTAAGTATGCCCACTACCTCTGATGAATCCTGAAGGAGACACAAACTGATGAATCCCGAAGGAAACACAAACTAGTGAATCCCAAAGGAAACACAAAATCTAATGGGCATCTAACTAATCAATAAGGACATTTGCACAGTCTCGACATCATAATAATCACTGTACGAATCTATGACATACATATAAACCTCAACATCATGGCTCTACAACATACACATATACCTCAACATTATGGTTCTACAACATACATGTATACCTCAACATCATCAGATCAAATACAACCATGGAAGCACATACCATCTTATACTAGCATTAAAATGTCTATGTGCATAAATAAATAATTCGGATCTCGTAACAGAACATACTTTGATCATGTTATACTATCAATTTATCATGCTGTCATTCTGCCATAACATTCATTTATCATGCCAGCATACATCTAATGCCTGACCCGTGGGAAGTTCCAGTAGTAAGATTACTTACCTCAGACTTAAGCCCAAAATAACTAACAAGTTTATCTTCTCCTTAGAATGGAATAATCTTGGATCAAAGTTCCAAAGCTGAAGTTGAAGCCGAACTCGCTCCCAAACTTTGCAAACAAAGCCAACCAAAAACATAAGCCATTATTAAGTTTTCAAGTCCAAATTTTTACAGCAACATCAACCAAAACAAGATGGTTTTGAAACCTCCAAGCTTAATAAAACTTGTCGAAAACGATCTCGAACCCGCTGGACAGCCACTCCAATAGTTTCCCAGACTCAAATCTAAAGCCAAAAATAGTTCGAATAAGTTAACTTTCATTCCAAACTTAATGGTGGCCCAATCTTCTACCCAAAACTTCACAAAAAGATCTTACCCAAAACAGATCCGATGACAACCACAGCGGCGGCAGGGGCTGAGCGGCGCGTGACAAAGATCGGACCGACGGCTGGCCAAATGGAGAAGTGGCAGTATGGCGTGGCTTTACAGTTGGAAGGTTGGCTAGGAGAGAGCAGATCTGGCGGCACATGAGCGCGGGCGGCTCTACGGTGCGGCGGAATGCAGTGCATTAAGAGGGGGGCTTCGAACGCGGTCGGGCCTCGCCAAACGGTGGGTGTCGGCTGGGCAAAACCTCGGTGGCGATCGGCTAAGGCCAGACCGGCAGCGTCTGGACGACGAGCTGAGGAGATCAGCTGGAGGTCAAGGTCGACGACGAGAGTGACGTGGTGCGGTAAGGCTTCAATGGCGGCTGGAGGAAAAAGAAATTGAGGGGGGGAGGTGCGGATGAGTGAAGAAGAAGGGAAATTGATTTTTATAAATAATAATAATAATAACTAAAAAAGGAAATAAGTATAATTATATTTTATTCCTTTCCTTATTCCACTTTATACTATTAAATTCCTTTCCTTCTCGAAAAGAAATTAATTCCTGCCATTAATTTCCAAATTGAATAATTTCACGCCAACAATTAAATTCCCACACTTACACTTGACGTCCAAAATTCCAAAAATGCCCTCAATAATAAAAGGAAATATTGAAATTACACAAAAAATATAAAAAAATATTTGGGGTGTTACAATTTATAACGTACTTTCAATTCCTGCCACATGCTTCCTATGGTGGGATTTTAAATCTACATGACATACTATATGCACATACAAGATTTATTTAATTATAACATACATTCATAATGCATAAATAATTAAACACATACTGATATGGACCAGTTTTGGCATCTTAAGCAAGCAAACAACCTAAATTATTACAAAAATAATAAAAACCAACTTATGGATCACAAACCAATGCAAACCGCCCTAACTGAACCTACAAAGCTCCAAAAAGGGTTGAACCAGCCAAAACCGGGCTGAATTGAACCTTTAAGACCCAAACCAGCCAAACGGTTCACTTGAATCGCCATTCGGGTCACACACACACTTTTTAGGCTAAGATGAACAACGTGGCAACACTTCATCCCAACGTTGCGATGGTAGGGGAATTTTCCTCGTTTCTGGGCTGCTTGAAGAGCAGCATTTCGATGCTTCTCATACCAGTGAGTTGTATGCTATAAAGCCGTGTTGTTGCTTATTGCTTTCTAGTTGTACGACTAATGTTCATTGTTTAATCATGCTTTTCTTGGAATGTATCAACATGCAGCAGAAGCAATAAGGATCAATAAGCACTATAATTAATTAATTTTGGCATAAACTAATATGCTCTTGCAGAAACAAGTGGGTTTCAAGTCTTACCTTTGTAGAATTTCTTCAAATCTCGATTTCCAGCTGCAAGTCTCTCCAAATCTTGTTGTAGACCACCTCAAGATCTTCCCCACTATTCTCTTGGAGCTCGAGATTGAGTTGTGGGACTCAAAATAAGCTTGAATGAAGAGAACATGGAGAAAAACTCATAGTAGCAACCCACTTGAATAACACCTTCTTCAACACGAATTTTCAGCTAAAATTCTATCGATTGCCTCACCTCAATTTCACTCCAATCTTCTCAATATATTGCAGACTATCATGTAAAGAAGATATCTGCATGAGATGCAGCTCATGCTTGGAGGTATTGAAGCCAAAGTTTATGGGTTTTGTGTGAGCAACTTGAAGGTATAATGGAAAATATGAAATTCCATTTATGTGTTTTTTTAACGTTTTCAATTTTTCCAAATTTGATTTCAAAAATCAATTTGTTTTCTAGAATTTAAAATGTTATTAATTTTACAAAATTAATTTCATAAATTAATTTTTCTAATAAAATTAATAACTAATTATTTAAACAATTTAAACAATTCTAATTAATTTAATATCAAATACTAAATTAATTTTACACAAATCCATGTTCATATATTTAAATCATATTTAAATATTAATTCTCCAATTTCGTTTAATTCCTAAAATTAAACATGTAATTATATCTCATGTAATTACTAATTCCTTTAATTTTAATTTGAACGTTTCAAATTAACTTATCACGCTACTCTAAAGCTAATACATTTACGAGCTAGTAGGGGGACCTCTCGGACCTACAGATCATGGGCTCCAATGATTCGAGATTAAACTCATTAGACCGAATTAACCCCCATTTGTTAACTAATGGGTCAGTCCACTAAAACCCATAGTTGAACTCCCTTCACTGTAGATATATTATGTCCACTCGATATAACCATGATTAGTAAGTTAACCCTTCACAGGTTGTTCGTAATAACGGCTGGGTTCTACTTGATCCTCTAATGAATAATTGATTTGTGATCCAACCAACAAACTGAGTCCCTCTCAGGCCAACGAGAGGGTGAGGCTCCTTGTTCTAATTCCGAAGTCAGCACCTGTCTCTTATACACATCTAGATGTGTATAAGAGACAGATTGATTTGTGATCCAACCAACAAACTGAGTCCCTCTCAGGCCAACGAGAGAGTGAGACCCCTTGCTTAAGACCCAGAATCAGCACTTAAGGGAACAACCTCTCTACTATCCTTAACAACGGGTAGGAGTGAATTCCTTCTTGTACCCTATGTCCCCAGCTATCTATTTGGTCTTAAAATTGAAATGGGAGTTTATTGAGTCGATGATGTCGAGCTAACCCTCACCTATGCAAATCTAGGGATAATCCTGAATAAACAGCAGTTTATAGTTAGCTCAGGATTAATGTCAAGTTACCTAGGTCATCACTTTGAAATAGTCAGTCTTAAATAGTAAACAACGTTATAAAGTAAGAGTGACTAATTTTGTGGTCCGCTCTTGTACAAACCCTTTTGCACAGGGACACCCCCACTCCTCATGTCATAATATGTACGAAATAGGATCACTTTGTTTGTAGCACTTTACAACTCTTTGTAACAACTACAGAGCAGGCCGCATCCAATAGTGTTACCAGAATAAGGCACCCAACCTCATTCATATACTATAGATCATTTTGATTATTTACTTGAACCTGATCCACTTTTATGTCCCCATATAAAGTTCAAGTACTCATGTAATAGTCAAGGGACTTTTTAGGTTTATTTGATTTCTACTAAGCAATATATATATTCAATAACAACTTGTTGAATTTTCAGAATAAGTTTCATTATTTACAAACTACGAGTTTTAGGACATAAAACCCAACAGCTTTCAATGGTTGCGAAAATTTTTTCCTCTAAACCTATTTTTTTTAAAACCTTTTCTCAAGAATGAGGGTGGAGCTTGTGAGAAATGCCCATCGTGCCATCGGCTATTCAGATTTGGATTGGCTAACTTATTCGAGGGCAAGAAAAAGTGTCGCACAATCGCCTCGAGACCCTTACGAAGGTGCGATTGTGACATTGGGCGTGGGGCAGGGCAACCTGGTGCTGTCTTTTTCGAGAACACCTTAGTTCAAAATTAACCAATTTTTAACCCTAATTAAAGCAAGAATTTTCACATACTTTCTTCATGAAATATGTTAGGAAACCTTTAAATAACTAACCTCAAAATTTCAGCTCTTAACTTTTCTTGTACAACTCAAAATCGCTCCAAGATCAAACCTTGCTCAGATTTTCCAATTTCCTAAACAACCTTACCCATTTTCACCATTTTGCCACCTTCACAACTCCAAATCACTTTGGCAACCACCGGTTAGAATCAAGACTCATTAAGGTATGATCTGGCACAAAAAACGAATTTTGTACGAGTAGTTTTGGAGAAATGGCTTCCAAGCCAAGTCTTTGTTCTTCAGCTGCCTGCTTAAGTCTTTAAACAAAAGGCCACCTCCTGCTTCCTACGTTGCTCCTTCTCCCTTCCTCCCTTCCTTTACTTAATTTTGAAGTAACCTAAACAAAATAACAACTAATTAATGGTATTTATTCAAGGTTATCAATTAATTTTTAATTATTTAATTTGTATCATATTTACACTTTATTACATACATACATACATACATACACATATATATATATGTATATATATATTCTTCACCTCCCTCATTCTCATGTGCCCTCCCTTTTATAAACAAATTTAATTCGTCTCACCTCTAACTTAACAACTTCGAACAACAAACCTCCTTAGATTGCATATTTCATGTTTACTTCTTAATTTAATCATATGTTTAATCAAAAGGTAAAGGATCAAGGACTTACAACACCAATTTGATATGTATGGGTGAGAATGGACCATGTTGCCGACTCAACAAGCCTACTATTTTAGGGATTTGTCTAAGTAGGAATTTGGGAACATAGCTACACCAAATGGAGCTCACTCTTTCCTGTTTTTAGGGAAAGTAAATGAATTACTCTCCCAAGTGTTGACTCTAGGTCTTAAACAAGAGGTCCTTCCCTCTCATTGGCCCAAAGGGATTTGTTTATAGTAGGACCATAAACAAGTTGTTCATTAGAGGATCAGTGGGATTTAAGGAGAAAGATGTAACGTTACACCCTCACCCTTACAGAATTCCTTTAAGTAGAAAGTAGATTGGAGTGCAAGCCTTGGGAGGAGAAGTTTTGTTAAGTTTCTCAACTATTTGTTGGGTTTTATGTACTAAAACTCATGGTTTGAAAACAATAGAACTTATTCTGAAAATTGAATAAGTTGTTATTGAATATATATATTGCTTATTTCATTTTAGAAATAAATCCAATAAACTAGAAGATCCATGATTATTATATGAATACTTGAACTTTATGTAGAGACATAAAAGTGGACAAAGTTTGAGTAAATAGTCATGGTCTATAGTATATGAATAAGGTTTGGTGCCTTATTCTGGTAACACTATTGGCTGCGACCCACTTTCTGAGCCCGATTCGGTGTTGTTTTAATTCCCAAAAAGGACCAGAGCAAAAGAAAAATTTGTAATATCATCGAACTACTTATATCACTACTAAAATGTAGCAATAGTGGTAAATGTGGGGTCGAACCACAGAGAAGCGAAGAATTTATTTCTTTTTGTGTTATATTTGATTGTGGGAAAAGCAGTAAAAATGGGGTTTTGGTTTTGATTTATAAGGATGCAAGAAAAGTAAATTACAAGGGATATATGGAATGGTAAATAACTCATTAGTTCTCAGATCAAGTGCTCATTCGATGTAAATTAAGTCATTGTTTTCTGCCAAGTAACTACAAACTATGCATGCATAGCTATTTAATTTGATGAGAACTAATCAATCTCTACAAAGGCCGAAAATCAACTAATCTAAACCAAATCAAGCATCCTAATCCGTAGTTGAGGCTGGAAAGATCGTGCCTTAACTAGCCTACATACTTCTAGATGCAATTGGGTCCTTAGCGGCCATAAAGAACTAGGAACACATGCATGAAAATCAAGGATTCAACTATGTTGATTAAGTGTCAGGAAAGCCATATTCAGATAATCAAGGTATTTCATTAATTCTAGATTAAATGTACGATCCAAAGATTCAAGGTTAGCTTATACACCTAAGCATGCTCATCTAATCTATGCTACATGGGTAAGTTCAAAGCATGGACGATTACAAGGATACGTGCGAGCCTGAAATTAACTAGCAAAGACATGCAATCGTAATAGGGTCATCAGTCCAACACACAAAAGAAAATCTAAATCATGTGAGATTAAAGAAAAACACAATTCTTAATTGAAGCACAAAATTGAACATATAACTCATTAAATTACAAAGAACACTTAGTCCAAGAACTAATAGAAAATTACCTCATTGATTGATAATCAAAGCAATGGGATACAATCTGATACAAAACCATAATCCGGAAAAATAAATCTAACCTATGATACTGAATACATAAAAGAAAAAAAGGAAAAAGAGAAAATCAAGGCCTCTCCTCGGCCTCCATGAAGAGTTTGGTGTTTTTAGAGCCTTTTTCTATACAATTCAACATATTTTGACCTAGCAAAAGGAGATATTTATAGAAAAATTCAGGGCAGCATTGCAATGCTCACTCACACGCGCGCTTCTCACCCCTCCATCAAATGTCGTAACGTCGCGACGCTCTAAAGGAGCATTCCAACGCTACATTACTGTCTTACTGTGTTGAGCTAAAGCATTGTATGGCGTTGTGATGCTGATGCTTGGGGTATTTTGGTCATTTAACATCCCTTGATGCTTGGATACTTTAAATCTACTCTAAATCGCTTCAAATTAGTCCCGATCAGCTTCAAATCCTCAATTCTTCCTCTTGGTTGCTCGTTACCTACAAAATAGAGAAATAAACACATAAAATCCATTAACGAGTGATTTGTTGTAAATGTGATGCGATTATGGTGTATATTTGCGGTGATGATTTATGCGTTGCATATGCAAGTTTTCCTAGTAAAACCCAAGTATAAATCTCACTAGGTTTTTTGGTAAGTCTAGGGTCGAACACAGGGACTACTGAGTTACTATGCGACAGTAAATTTTGATTCCTTTGCGGTGGAAAAAATAAATAATTTGGATGGTGTTTTGTTTGAGTATATTTACTATGCGGCGGATTCGAGTAAAGAGTTTATGAAATCGAGAATTACAATGAGTGTGCGATGAACGGGTTGAGAAGGGATTTAGCTAACACTTCCTAAGATTGCGTTTAAGTTATTCGATCATACTATACACACACAAGAACATGTCATCTCCCAATGCAAATGCCATAATTCCTATTTCTAGGGTGTATGCGATGCGTAATAGCAAATAAAACTTATTCCTAAGTTTGTATCTCTTGCTTATGCGGTTCTAATCTGACTCTCCCAAGCCTAGATTTTAATCTGACTCTCCTAAGCCCAGATTCTGTCTTTAGACCACTCTCCCGAGCATCTCTAAAGAGTGACTGACGTATACATAAGACAAGATGATCGCATAAAGTGAAGATCTTAGGTCATGCTAGTTAAGTGCTTCTCAACCCATTCGAAAATTTAGCTACTCATGCGAAGTATGAAGTGATTGAACACAATTTGAAATGAGATTTCCATTGTCTATAGATTAAATGCAGAATACAGAATAACAATAGAATGTAAAGATGAGAAGCCCGATGGCAATGTCTTGCTTTCTGTGGCCTTTTACATTATCTTTTCACTCCAACTCCGCTCAGATGAATATCCTTGCTTCCGCAAGTGTTGGCCCTCTTTCCTTTTGTAGCGCCTCCCAACAGTCTTTCGAGCTGTCCAGGAATGATCTCTCAGCGTCTTCTTCTCTTCGCTCGTCTCCGTCTTCTAAGTATGACTATGAACATACTATCGGCTAACTATCTTGTATATGAACTCTATTCTATATGGCGAACTTGTTAACCCTTTTTCAATGGTGGCCTCCGGTATTTATAGAGCTCAAGGTCAAGAAGCTTTTCTCTTTCATGATTGCAATGATGGACGATCATTAAATCTTCTGCTATGATGTACCAATTAATGGTAACCGAAAAGTTAAGTGTACTTGCTACAGTGTGTCGTTAACGGCTTGTCAACTAAATTTGGATTCGACCGTCATCAGCTTTCCGTCCCATCATGATTTATTATGCTTTCACCTTGATGAGTCGTCTTTATGCGGCCACCTTCTTGAGCAACTTCTTGCGAGCACATACGATCGCATGACTTTGCGATCACAATCTTTTAATGCGTGCAGACGTCGAATTCCTTGGATCGCAATTTTAATTGCGCCAACACATTTTTCCTGCACAAAATAACTAAATTAGTTGCTTTTATACGATGAGCGCATGCGATCACAATATTCTCAATTTAACACTTTTGGACATGAATTTGTATATTTTTACCGTCACATTTTCTCATTGTTTTACTTATTTGTGTTGTAATAACGTGCATTTCTACCCGTTATCAACAAGCTTGAATTAAGCTAGGAATAATAACACTTTTTGAGAGCTATCAAACACCCCCAACTTAATTCTCGCTTTTCCCTAGCAAGATAGAGAAAAACAATCAAACATTGTATAAATCACTTAAAGACATGCTAGCTTAATTCACAAAGTTGTTACTCCAATCTCAAAAGTCAGATCGAATGAAAGTTAAATCAAGAACGAAATTCAATTATGATCAATCAATGAAGCACAAGTTTAAGAATGTTCTCTATCTAAACATGCACAATGTTGGGATTGGTGTCCTAATTCTCTTGAAGTCTCGTAGTTTGCAATTGATAGCTTATAGAAATACAAGTTATTTATACTGTTTTATTTAAATATTGCGGCCAAAAGAAAGGAAAGTTGCGTCAATTGTATAGAAATTAGCTAAGAAATGCTAGAATTATAAATTGTCGTTAATACACCCACTAACACCATTGCGATGGTAGAATAGAATATTTCAAGTCTGTTTTACAAGAAATCAAGTCACTGCATGCGTTCAAGGCTCAAGATAAAAAAGAACAACGCATCTACGTCGCATTGTGCCTATCATTCAGGAATGAATAGACGATCAACGCAATGACGACACATGCAATAATCAATCAAGAGCTAAGGGATCAACATAACTTCAACCGCATGCGGTAATAAAAAACAACACCGCATGCAGGCAAACGATCGAAGATGTAAAGAGCAATGCAAATGCGGAGGATTCTGACGTGTGTACAGCTGACCATTGTGCATTTCGGACGGGATTGATTGCGTAACAGAAGGAATATTCTCTCCACCATTTCTGGAACTGCCTTAACAATAAAGTGGGGATCATAAGTCAGAGAGCCAAACCTTAGCCTATAAATAGCTCCGGCCATTCCACTGAAAAGGGATACTTGAATATAGAGAAAAGTGTATATACCGATCTGAGGGAGAGACTAGTTGAGCGACTAATCAGAGTAGATTCGAGAAGAATTAAGAGATAAGGCTGAGAGGTGAGTCTCTAGGCAAAGAATCCTTCCGATTCCTGCCGTTGAAGCTCTATACGAAGGTCACCTCTACCAGACGAGCAAGCTTGAGAGGGAAGCTCTTCTTTTCATCCACTCCACACGCCGGCAAACAAAACCACCGTCCAGATCTGTGTCAAGACATTGGCACTCTTCTGTATTTGTTTCTATCTCTTTATCATCACTTGTACTCATCTTCTTAATCTCTATCATTCACACCATGTATCAGACGCTTAATCTTAGTATTAATTGTTATGATCATTTTCACTTCCATCTTTCTGTCTATTTCCGTTCATCCGTAATTCACTTTCTCCATGATGTTTTCTTAATACCTTGGATAATTAGCATGAATTAAGCAAGTAATTAATTGGGTTAAGGAAATAATTATGTTTAGTTAAAGCATGCTCGACGACATCTTCACCTATGAGAGCAGAAGTGAAGATGCCAGTCCACCTATCGAGAGAGGGTTGGAAGAATGCGTTAACTAAAGCGAGAAGTACTTCCAGAGATGGAAGCAACCTTGCGTTCATCACGTTTATCCCTGTTTCACCATAGAGATATGGGAACATGATCGATCACCAAGAGGTGTATGCCAAGGGAAAGCGAAACCTTAGTTATATCTTTAACGCAATTAACAACCTTACGATGTTTGTACTAATTATTCCTTCCCATTCCTGATTCATACATAAAGACTTGCCATCGCATACCACGATCCTTTGTATAAACTTCACAGTCGGTCTCGACCTCAGCGTCATGTATATCATGTATCTTGTATCTTGCATCACATTAGCTTAGGTTTATTTTCATCGCACTTTATTTTATCAATGCAACTTTAGTTTATCAGCACAATTTTACTTTACTGCAATTTAATTTTCTATACAAACACAATCTTTCTTAATTTTAAAAACACCGATCGCATATATCACAAATGTAACATACTAATGACAACAATCCCTGTGTTCGACCTCGGATCACTCCGAGAAACTTGCATTGGAATTATACTTGGTTTCAGCGCAAGGAAACTTGTGACAACGCATTACTCCATAGCATACTACAAGCATTTAGTTAACAACACATATATCTAGAAGTAGTCATGCCTAATACAACATCCACATTCCATTTCCATCTTTACGTCATCAGGTTTATGGCAACATAAGCTTGTATGATTCATTCACCTGTATTCATATTTGTCCGCATCCTGTAAGTAGTGTGAATAAGCATAAGATACACAATTTTATGCCACATCAAGTTTATGGCGCCGTTATCGGGGATTGGTAACATTATTGTTAAGTACGTTTGTGATATTTTGCAGGACAAATCTCTTTGTACTGGCTATTTATCGCGGAGAGTAGTCTGACGGTTTATAAGTACTGGAGTGATCCAGAAATTCTAAGCTAACCTAAGGATCAGGTGTATTTTTCGCGTAGGAGCACATCAAAACTAGATTAAGCGCCGGAATTTCAAGACCTACAGTTGCGGAGAATGCAGGGTATGAGAATTGTGCAACGCATTCTTCATACCTAGTGTGACTCCCCAAGGAACTAGATTGTATCTCTTCCCGTATACATTGCGGGATGAGGCAAGGAGGTGAACAATGTCCTTGATGGCATTGTGTAGACAAGCTTGACCGTCTGTAGGGGATGTTATTGTGGTAACTCTGAAAAACTTCTTTCAATTAGCATCCCCATATCTATGTTTAATTGCTTTCTTTACAGCTTTTATTTACTACTTTCTAAATTGCGTTATTTACTGCTTATTAGAATTAGCCTTTAATGCTTTATGTATTTCCATGTCATGTTTAATTTCATTAATTTGTATGCATTAGTAGCGTTGTTCTTAAAATTTTTGTGAATGCCTGAATAAAACGATGAACACCGCAACGTCTTTTTGACTTGCGTTATTGATGAATTAAAAAGGAAAAAAAAATTGGTATGCAACGCAATGATGGGTGCATTTCATGATAACAGATCATCTTTGCGTCCATTATACCTAAATGCATTGCGTTGAGGGGTGTGTTGCGCTCGTATGTATTGTTAGCCTGTCCTTAGCAAAAGCGCACTATGTTGAGGTAGTGTTGCGCTGGTAGAAATACCATGCGCCCGCCCTCCAGAAATGTGTTGAGTTAAGGGGTATGCTACGATGATACATGCACCCATCCTCAGCAAAAATGTATTTGCGTTAATGGAAGCATGGTGTTAATTTTTAATCATGCACCCGTCTGAATAAAAAACAAAAGATAATTTCATTTATTGTTTTCTAAGTAAAGAATCTGATTCTTTGATTCTTTGTATATGATAAAAAAATTTGTATTGCGTTAATTGTCATCCCTTGTATACTTAGTTATTTTTTAATACAACTAAGTAACAATTCTTTCAAGTATGCAATAGCCTCTTCTTTATCATCCTTTGTCATTATTTGTGATATTCTTGATCTTCTATTTTGTGTTATTCATTGCGCTGCCATGATGTATAATATGCATACACTTAGAAACATTTCCCACACTTTGTATTTTCTGATTAACACTTAGTTAATTCGTAGCTATAGCAATACTTTACCTTTTATCCTTCAAAATTATGCTCAAATCTTTTTTTTTGAAATTTTGTCTAAGTGTTTGTCTATTCTGTCCAAACAACGCAGTGAGAACCTTGCACATCTCTAAATTTGGGGGTGGGGAAGGTCTGAGTAGATGAGATCAAGTGATGTGGTCATTAAGAAAAATGTGTTATCAAAAAAAAAAAAAAAAAAACAAAGAAAAAAATATATATTTTCATAACAACTCCTCTAAAACTCAAGAGTTAAAGTTGAGATTGGCACACAACCGTAGTTGGATGTTCGCATGACACCCGTGGGAACAAGCCAAATGAAGGNATATATTTTCATATAAACTCCCATGTCAACACAAGAGAAAACTCAAAAACAATCCCAACCTGATAAGAGTTAAGTTGTGAAAGAAGCCTGCTCGTAGTTGGATGTTCGCATGACACCCGTGGGAGCAAGCCAAAACGAAGGTAGGTTTCTAAGAACAACGCAATATGAAAAGAGAAAAATGAGAAAAAGAAGAAAAAAAAAAGAAACAAGAGACAACTCCTCTAAAACTCAAGAGTTAAAGTTGAGATTGGCACACAACCGTAGTTGGATGTTCGCATGACACCCGTGGGAACAAGCCAAATGAAGGGTGTGACCATGATCAATAGTCTCTAATATATGACACAAAGTTTGACCACCACATCCAGACACGTCAAGTTGTTTTGATAAGAAGAGGTAAACATTCTTTTTAAAAACTAGAAAGGCATTTTTTAGCAGAAATTTGTGGTATAGAAGAATAAAGTAGGGTTTTGCTAGGAATTTTCAAGGATAGAAAGAAATTGCGATGTTAAGTAATGTGCCTAGGTGGAGCATTCAGAGCAACCAATCAACGCAAAATTTAGGATAGGAATTGAGCAATATTGCCTTAATAGAAGATATGCTTGAGGACAAGCATATATCTAAATTTGGGGGTGTGATAACTTGTAGAAATACAAGTTAATTTATACCGTTTTATTTAGATATTGGGCCAAAAGAAAGGAAAGTTGCATCAATTATATAGAAATTAACTAAGAAATGCAAGAATTATAAATTGTCGTCAATACACCCACTAACACCATTGCGATGGTAGAAATGAATATTTCAAGTTTGTTTTGTAGGGAATCAAGTCACCGCATGCGTTCAAGGCTCAGGATAAAAAGAACAACGCATCTACGTCGCATTAAGCCCATCATTCAGGAATGAATAGACGATCAACGTAATGATGGCGCATGCGATAGTCAATCAAAAGCGATCAACGCAACTTCAACCACATGTGATAATAAAAAACAACACCACATGCGGGCAAACGATCGAAGATGTTAAGAGCAACGTAAATGCAGAGGATTTTGACGCGTGTATAGCTGACCGTTTTACATTTCAGACGGATTGATTTCATAACAAAAGGAATATTCACTCCACCATTTCAGGAACTGCCTTAACAATACAGTGGGGACCACAAGTCAGAGAGTCAAAGCTTAGCCTATAAATAGCTCCGGCCATTCCACTGAAAGGGGATGCTTGAATACAGAGAAAAGTGTATATACTGATCTAAGGGAGAGACAGGGAGAGACTGGTTGAGCGACTAATCAGAGTAGATCCGGGAAGAATTAAGAGACAAGGTCGAGAGGTGAGTCTCCGAGCAAAGAATCCTTCTGATCCCTGCCGTTGAAGCTTTATACAAAGGTCACCTCTACCAGACGAGCAAGCCTGAGAGGGAAGCTCTTCTCTTCATCCACTCCATACACCGGTAAGCAAAACCACCGTCCAAATCTGTGTCAAGACGTTGACACTCTTCTGTATTTGTTTTTATCTCTTTATCATCACTTGTACTAATCTTCTTAATCTCTATCATTCACACCATGTATCAGATGCTTAATCTTAGTATTAATTGTTATGATCATTTTCACCTCCATCTTTCTGTTTATTTCCGTTCATCTGTAATTCACTTTCTCCACGATGTTTTCTTAATCCCTTGGATAATTAGCATGAATTAAGCAAGTAAGTAATTGGGTTAAGGAAATAAGTAAGTTTAGTCAAAGCATGCTAGACAACATCTTCACCTGTGAGAGCAGAAGTGAAGATGTCTTTCCGCCTATCGAGAGAGGGTTGGAAGAATGCATTAACTAAAGCGAGAAGTACTTCCAGAGATGGAAGCAACCTTGCGTTCACCACATTCATCCCTGTTTCACCATAGAGATATGGGAACGTGATCAATCATCGAGAGGTGTACGCCAAGGGAAAGTAGAACCTTAGTTATATCTTTAACGCAATTAACAACCTTGCGATGTTTGTACTAATTATTCCTTCCCATTCCTGATTCATACATAAAGACTTGCCATCGCATACCACGATCCTTTGTATAAACTTCACAGTTGGTCTCGAACTCAGCGTCATGTATATCATGTATGTTTTATTTGCTTTACCACAAACCAATAAACATAAAATCCCTTGTTATCTGTATGTAACTTAAGCATGTATGTGGTGACATACAAGTAGATCATGTCTTGAGTGATAACCAAAATGGTCTATAGTATATGGATATAGAAGGGAAACCTTATCCTAGTAACGCTACGGATGCGGCTCGCTTTGTGGAATAGTCACAAGTGTTGTGACTTGTCACAGATGGTCTGATCTTGATATACGTGTAGGGGACATACGAGCAGGGGCATCCTATACAAAGAGTTTGTATAAGACCTGACCATGAAGTGTTAACGTCACGTTATATAACACTATTCATAACAGAGACTTCACTTCACTAGGATGACTGATAACTTGTAGAAATACAAGTTATTTATACTTTTTTATTTAGATATTGTGGCCAAAAGAAAGAAAAGTTGCGTCGATAGTATGGAAATTGGCTAAGAAATGCTAGAATTATAAATTATCGTCAATACACCCACTGACATCATTGCAATGGTAGAAAAGAATGTTTCAGTTCTGTTTTGAAGGAAATCAAGTCACTGCATGCGTTCATGGCTAAAAAATAAACTGAATAACACATCTACGTCGCATTGCGCCCGTTAATCAATAATGAAAAGACGATCAACGCAATGATGGCGCATGCGACAATCGATCAAGTGCTTTGCGATCAACACAATTTCAACCACATGCAGTAATAAAAAACAACATCGCATATGGGCAAACGATCGAAGATGTAAAGAGCAACGCAATTGCGGAGGATTCTGATACGTGTACAGCTTTCAATTGTGCATTTCTGACGGGATTGATTTCGTAACAGAGGGAATATTCACTCCACCATTTAAGGAACTGCCTTAACAATAAAGTGGGGATCACACTGCAAAGAGTCAAAAGCTTCACCTATAAATACCTTCTGCAATTCCATTGAAAAATATACTCGATACAGGGAGACGTGTATATACTGATCTGAGAGAGAGACTGGTCTAAGTGCCTGATTAGAGTAGATTCGGGATAATCAAAAGATCAGGCCGAAAGATGAGTCTTCGGGCAAAGAATCCTTTCAATCCCCGCCGTTGAAGCTCTAAACGAAGGTCACTTCTACCAGACGAGCAAGCCTGAGAGGGAAGCTCTTCTCTTCATCCATTCCACATGCCGACAAGCAAAACCTCCGTCTAGATCTGTGTCAAAACGTTGACACTCTTCTGTATTTGTTTCTATCTTGTTTTCATCACTTGTACTCATCTTCTTTACTCTATCATTCACACCATGTATCAGACACTTAATCTTAGTATTAATTGTTATGATCATTTCCATTATCATCTCTCTGTTTATTTCCGTTCATCTATGATTCACTTTCTCCATGATGTTTTCTTAATTCCCTGGGCAATTAATAATGAAGGTGTTCATATAACACATGCGAAAGCAATTTTAGGATCGGAGGCACTTAACTACATCAATTTTAGAAAATGAAAGCATGCTGTCCAAATTCCGTTGAAGACCAATTTAGCAACTCCCTTTGATTCCTTTGCTCACGAACGGTGTGTGGACCACTTCTAATGTCTTCCCTACTATTCTCCGGGCCAAGAATGACTTATGGGAGTCTATAGAGATAGGGAATGGGAAGGAATGCTTGAAGGTTCAAGCTCTAGAGGGATATATGAAGGTAAGTGAGTTTGAGACCAAATTCCAGCAGCATATGCTCTCAATCTGATTCTACCTCTACTTATAGAGTGAATCCATGCATCAAGAAGCCTTAAGATGCAAGACACATGGTGGAGATGCAAGCAATAGTGGATTCTAGGTGTTCATGTAACATTACATGCAAGAGTGCATGGATGAGTTGTTTTTCCACTTTGAATAACCATGCATAAGTGGGATTCCAACAAAATCCACCATCCTTGATCCAAAATCTGATTTTAGCTTGCATTTTAATTTTAATTTCAATTCTAAATTGAAATTAATTTCTGGTAATTAATTTGAAACTTTTTCAATTAATTTCATATGATTAATCCAATAAATCATTCTAACCTTGTGCAATCCATTATATATGAATCCTTATTCATGTATATAGTATTTAAAAACTTTTAAATAATTTATCTCTCATGTAATAATTTAATTCATAATTAAATTATTGTGTCAAACAGAATTGATGATAATACCCTTTCCTGATTTTGAACGATTCAAAGTTTCCTATCTAATTATTCTAGGCTTTATTCCGATATGAGCTAGTAGGGGGACCTAATGGACCTACAGATCATGGGCTCCAATGATTCGAGGTTAACCAACTAATCTCATTAACCAAGCTAACCAACATTCGTTAACTACCGGGACACTCCACTATAGCCCAATAGCTGCACTCCCCTCACCGTAGATATATTTCTGTCCACTTGATATAGCCATGTTCAGTAAGTTGATCCTTCACAGGATGTTCGTAGCTATAGCCGGGTTAAATGTCCATTTTACCCTTATAGTACTTCTTGTTCCTTAAGTTCCACTAATCCTCTAATGAACAATCGGTTTATGGTCCAACCATCAAACCTAAGTCCCTCTCGAGCCAAGGAGAGGGTGGGGCTCCTTGTTCAAGTCCTAGAGTTAGTACTTAAGGGAACAACCTCTCTACTATCCCTGAAATGGGTAGGAGCGAATTCCGTCTTGCGAGACTATGTCTCCAGCTATCTATCCGATCTTATCCCCAAAATGGTAGCCTTGTTGAGTCAGCGATTTTTGGCATCTTTCACCCATGCAGATCAAAGGTAATCTCATATAAATAGGAGTTCATAGTTAGCCCAGGATTAAGATCGAGTTACCTAGGTTATCTTGTGAAATAGTTAGTTTCTTCAGTAGACGGCATTATAAAGAGAAAGTGACTAATTTCGCGGTCTTGTCTTATGCGAACTCATTGCATAGGATGCCCCCACTCACATGTCTCTACACGAATGATTTAGGATCTCATCGTTTGTACTTAATACAAAGTGGGTCGTGTCCATAGTATCCCAAGATAAGGTAGCCAACCCTCTCCTTATACTATAGACAGTTTTGGCTATATACTTGAACTTGATCCTATGATATGTCTCTACATATAGTTCGAGTATTCATGTTATAGCCAAGGATCTTAGTTTATTGGATTTAGGTTAGATATTCGCAACTTACATATTCAATAATATCTTTTACTGAATAACCTCAATAACGTCTTTATTGGAAATAGAATATGTTTAATGATTTACAAACTACAAGTTTATAGGACATTAAACACAACAAATAAGAATTAAGAAAGTAAATTAATCTGTGTTAAGGAAATAATTATGTTTAGCTAAAGCATGCTAGACGGCATCTGCACATGTGAGAGTAGAAGTGAAAACGCCATTCCGCCTATCGAGAGAAGATTAGAAGAATGCGTTAACTAAAGCGAGAAGTACTTCCAGAGATGGAAGCAACCTTGCATTCATCACGTTCATCTTTATTCCACCATAGAGATATGGGAACGCGGCCGATCACCAAGAGGTGTACACTAAGGGAAAGCGGAACCTTAGTTACATCTTTAACGCAATTAACAAACTTGCGACGTTTTTACTAATTATTCTTTCTATTTCTAATTCATACATAAAGACTTGCCATCACATACCACGATCCTTTGTATAACTTCACAGTCAGTCTCGAACTCAGTATCATGTATCATGAATCTTGTATCTTGTATCATAATAGTTAAGGACTTTACTTTTATCGCACTTTTATTTTATCAACGAAATTTATGTTTATCGCAATTTAAATTCATGTACAAACTAAATCTTTTATTAATTAAAATTGGTCGAATATATCACGAAAGTTACACATTAATGAAAACAATCCCTGGTTCGACCTCAGATTACTCTGAGAAACTTATGTTGGAATTATACTTGGTTTCAGCGCAAGGAAACTTGTGACAATGCATTACTCCATAGCATACTACAAGCATATAGTTAACAGCGCATATATCTAGAAGTAGTAATGCATACCACAACATCCACATTCCATTTCCATCTTTACATCAAGTTTATGGCAACATGAGCTTGTTGTTCATTCATCCATATTCCTATTTGTTCAATTGCTGTAAGTGAAAGACACATTTTAGCATTACAAGTTTATGGCGCTGTTACCGGGGATTGGTAACGGGTAGTGTTGAGTACGTTTGTGATATTTTGCAGGACAAACCTCTTTGTACTGATTATTTATTGCGAAGAGCAGTTTGACGGTTTATGAGTACTGGAACTGATCCAGAATTTGAAACTGACCCAGAGATCGAGCATACATTTCGCGCGAGGGCACATCAGAGCAGAGCTAGGCGAAAGAGAGCCAACATGGCAGAAAGATCAAGGGGTGGGCCGACCAGCGCAAGATCCTGTTTTCTTTGCTGCTGACTGCAACATCCCAATGAAGAACTACGTGGTGCCTAATCTGTATGACTTCTCGCCTGGAATTTCACGTCAGATAGTTTAGGAGAACGCAAGATTCGAGATTAAACCGGTCATGCTCCAAATGATTCAAAATACGAGGCAATTTGGTGGTCTGCAAGGTGAAGACTCACATGCCCATTTGACCAGTTTTGTCGAGATGTGCGATAACTTTTCCATACCTGGAGTTACCCCAGAAGGTATCAGACTTTACCTCTTCCCTTACACCTTGAGGGATGAGGCAAAGAGGTGGGCTCATTCATTGGAGCCAAATGAAATAACTTCCTGGGACCAGTTGGTTGAACGGTTTATGAAGAAGTTCTTCCCTCCTACAGTCAACGCAAGAAGACGAAAGGATGTGTTGAACTTTGAGCAGATGGATAACGAGACCCTAAGCATCGCCTAGGTGTGATTCAGAAGATTGGCAAAGAATTGTCCGCATATCGGGATACCTGATTGCGTTCTGATGGAAACGTTCTATAATGGCCTGAAGAGATCAATGCAAGTTGTTGTTGATGCCTCCGTGGTAGGAGATTTTATGGATAAAACATACGCTGAAGCCAAGGTCATCCTTGACCGCATCTCGTGGAATATGAATGATTGGGTTGATGATGGGTATGGAGGAAGAGGCTCCGAAAGAAGAAGAAATGATACTTCCATTGTGCCTGCGGAGACAATGACAACTTTGGCCGCACAAATGGCTGCGGTAACCTCTATCCTCCAGTCGATGACGCTTAATCAAGATGCCCTCTCCCAAGGATCAGTGCAACCCATTGCGCCGACACAAGTGGCCGCAATAAGTTGCGTACAATGTGGAGGGGCCCATGTGGTGGAAATGTGCCCATCAAGCCCACAACAAGTATGTGCTATCCAAAATAATCCGTACAGCAACACGTATAATCTTGGTTGGAGGAATCACCCTAACTTCGGTTGGGGAGGAAATCATAACCAAGATGGGCCAAGTAACCATTAGAACAGGAACTTTGGGAATCGAGGAAACCTCCACCTTTTCACCAAAATAAGAATCAAGGGCAACAGTGATAACTGCACAACCAACCATCCTCGTCTAACACCTTTAATAATTCATTGGAGTCCCTGCTCAAGCAATACATCGAGAAAAATGATGCGGTAATGCAGTCGTAGGCATCTTCGATCAGAAACTTGGAGATTCAAGTAGGGCAGCTGGCATCCGAGCTACATAATAGAACACCTGGAACCCTACCAAGCAATTCTGAAGCCCCTGGATCTCACGGGAAGGAGCAATGTCCTTGAAGACATTGGGCAGGCAAGCTTGATCGCCTATGGAGGTGTGGATTGTGTTCATCATGGAAAATTGTCTTCCGATCCATATCTCAATTCTATGTTTACATGCTTTCTTAATTATCGTCTTTATTGCTTCATGAATTTTTTTATTTATGACTTCCTTAAACTTGCTTTCAATGCTTTATGAATTTATTTCTCATTTAATTCGCTTGCGTTAATTTTCGTGCTTTCTTTAATTTCCTTACTTTTCTGTCTTAAATGCGTTATCCTTAAATTTTGGTGAATGATTGTTTAATAAGAAGAGATTTAATACCGCAAAGTCCTTGTGACTTGCGTTGATAAAAAAAAAATAATAACAAAATAAAATAAAACAATCAACATCCAGTATGCGTTGCGATGATGGGTGCATCTTGTACCAACACGATACACTTTGCGTTCGTCCAACTCAAATGCATTGCGTGAGGGGTGTGTTGCGTTCACATGTATTCTTTTCCCGTCCTTAGCGAAATGCATTATGTTGAGGTAGTGTTGCGCTGGTAGAAGTACCGTGCGCCCTAAGAGAAAAGTTGGCATGCGCAGCGGAAATAAGAATCAATTTTACTCTAATTGCCCAAATTAAACATGCAACCCAAAAGAATTAATTAGGGTTATTTTGAAATAATACCTTTGAAGCTCCCGAAACTTGTCTATCTCCACTCAAACATAAACCGGAAAACCACTAGAGCTGACCTACTATCCTCTAGACTCAGAACCGGGTTGTGGGACCTAATGGATGAAGAACCTGAGAGAGAGAAAAAAGATGGAAATAATATAGTGAAATTGGATTGGGTTTGGTTTTTTTTTTCAGCCCAATTTTTAAAAATAAATTTTCAAATTTCCAAAAGTCTTTAATCCAAAAACACAAGCCCATATTTATTGAAAAGGACCATGCAAAATTGCATGAAAAAACATCACAAATTTCCAACACCTAGAATCCACTATCTAAGTAGGCTTAATGTCTCCACTATAAGCCAACACCTAGCCCACTATTTTGTTAGTGGAATTATCCAACAAAAGTTTGGATTTTCCCACTAACTTTAGTCAAAGGGCAAAATAGTCATTTTGTCAAAGTCAAACTTTGATAAAAAATTCAACATTTTGACTTTTTATGATTTTTTTCGTGTTGACTAATTTTGACCTCCCGAGCATGAATCCGCATTCATTTTCTAAAAATTCAAATCACATTTGAAATTAAGGTCGGTCAAAGTTTGACTTTTCAAAGTCAAAAGTCAACTTTTTGACTTTTTACATCTTTGACCATTTCCATATATTTTCGAGCTTCCAAATATGAAACATATTCATATTCTTGATATTTAAATCACATTTAAATATTAAAGTTGTATCTCTAAACTAAAAAACCGACCACTATATCACATATACTTGTCGATTTCTTTCTCTTCACCTAATTCGAACAATTCAAATTATTCTATCATACTGTTCTAAGTTTATTCCATATGAGTTAGTAGGGGAACCTAATAGACCTACAGATCATGGGCTCCAACGATCCGAGATTAGCTGGCTAAACTCTTTAGACGGAGCTAATCAACATTCGTTAACTAACGGGTTATTCCACTATAGTTTCGTAATTACATTCCCCTCACTATAGATGTATTTGTGTTCATTTGATATAACCATGATTAGTAAGTTAATCCTTCACAGGTTGTTCGTCATCTCAGCTGGGTCATAAAAACTGTTTAACCCTCGAGACTACATCTTATTCCTTAAGTTTCACTGATCCTCTAATGAACAATTGGTTTAAGGTCCAACCTATAAACCGAACCCCTCTCGGGCCAATGAAAAGACGAATACCGCAATGGCGACGCAATATGACAGTCGATCCGAGAGTTGTGTTTCAACCACATGCAGTAATAAAAATAAACACCGCATGTGGACCTATGATCGAAAGATGCAGCTGAGCAACGCAAGAGCGGAGGATTGAGACACGTTTACAACTGACGGTTGTGCAGAATTGACGGTTTGATTGCATAACAAAAGGAATAATATCCCTCCATCTTTGGAACTACCATAACCATGAGTGGGGACCACAAGGCCGGAGTCAAAGATCTGCACTTATAAATACCCCATTGATTTCAGAGAAAAACATGCTACTTGATATGAGGCTAAGTGCTGTTAGATTGTAGAGAGAAGGTTGAGTTGAGTGCTTAAGAGAAGAAATCCGGGAAGAAGACAAGATAAGGCCGAGAGGTGAATCTAAGATCTAACCTGCCAAACACCCGATCGGAAGCTCTGTTCAAGGATCCCTGCTACCGATAGAGCAAGCCTGAGAGGGAAGCTCTTCCTACCATTAAATCCATCCTATCCGGCAAGCAGATCTCCATCGAATCTGTGTCAAGACATTGGCACTATTTGTATTTGTTCTATCTCTCTTTCATTGTGTAATTCGTGTTTTCTTTATCTCTTCATTCACACACCATGTATCAAACGCTTAGTAGAAATTTTAAATGTTTTGATAAATTCCATTTACCATTTTCCGTCTATTTCCATTCACCCACCAATCACTTTCTCCATGATATCTTCTTAATCCTCTGATGAGCAATATGAATCACTAAGATCTTAATATTTATTAAAGATATAAAATACGTTTAGCTAAAGCATGCTAGATGGCATCTTCACCTGTGAGAGCAGAAGTGAAGGTGTCATTCTGATCTATCGAGAGAAGGTCAGGAGAATGCGTTAACTAAAGCGAGTAGTACTTCCAGACATGGAAGCAACCTTGCGTTCATTACGTTATTCTCTGTTTCACCACAGACATGTGGGAGCACGGCCGATCACTGAGAGGTGTATGCCAAGAGAAGAGCGGAATAGTATTTGTACCTTCAATCCAATTAAGAACTTGCGTTGTTTATATTATTTGTCTTTCTCTTTCTATTATGTTCATAAGACTTGTCGCTGTATCCCATGTCTTTGCATAACTTTCATAGCCAGCCTTAATCCCAGCATCTTGTACATGTAGTCTGTATCTTGTATCATCTAGTTTAGGTTTACTGTCTTTTTATGTTTTTATCGCATCTTTACTGCTTTCCTTTATTTTATTGCAATTTATATACTTGTACAAACACACTTTTAAAGATTGAAAACCTGGTCGCATGTATCATGAATGTACCGCAATAACCTGAACCAATCCCCGTGTTCAACCTCGGATCACATTGAGAAACTTACGGTGGAATTACACTTGGTTCTATTTTAAGAAAACTTGTGACAACGCATGGCATACTACATGAACATCCATAATTAACGCATAATTAGACGTAGTATCGCATCATTGTGAGCAATTTATATCATCCATCCAAACACGTTATAGTTACCTAGGTCATCAATTAACGAAATAGTCAGTTTTATACATGAAACGACATTTAGAATGTAAAAGTGACTATTTCATGGTTCAGTCTTATGTAAACTCTTTACGTAGGATGCCCCTATTTTCATGTCTCCACATGAACGGTTTAGGATCATATCGTTTGTACTAACTACAAAATGGGCCGCATCCATAGTATCCCCAGAATAAGGTGTCCAACCTTATTCATATACTATAGACCATTTTGGCTATATATATTTGAACTTGATCCACATTTATGTCACTACATAAAGTTCAAACTTAAACTTAATAGCCTCGAAACCTTAGTTTATTGGATTCATGAATATAAAATTTAAATTTACTTTTTTTTCAATAATAACTTTATTGAAAAGGAATATGATATTACAAACTACGAGTTTTAGGATATAAAATCCAACACGCTCGTCCTCCAGAAATGCATTGAGTTAAGGGGTGTGATGCGAGGATACATGCGTTGTTGCCCGTCCTCTACAAAGATGCATTTGCATTGATGGATGCATTGCGTTAATTCTTAACCTTGCGCCCATCCGAATAAAACACCAAAGAAAAAATTCTTTTTGCAAATTAAGAAGTCCAATCACTTAGGCTTCCAAGAACATGATGAATTCGCAGTTGAAAGGACGTACGTCTTTGCAAATTCATAAATGTGAGGCCAGCGGCGGCAGGTTTTTTGAGTACCTCGAGGCCTGACACCGCAGAATTGGCCTTGGGCCCAGCAAGGCCCAACCTATAAATTCAGTCTCCTCCCTCTTAGGTTGGTTATTTGAATCTCTTTGCAACCAGAAACCCTAAATCGCCTCTGCATACCAGACTTACTCTCTTCCTAAAACCCTAATTGTGTCTTAGCTTTCTTACTCAGTTCATCCATGGCCGACCAGCCTTCCCAACCATCTTCTTTACCCTCATCACCCTCGTCAGCCCACTGCTCGAGAGGCGGCAATCTTCGTGGCAAGCTGCCGTCTTGTCGCCCAGCCACAAACCATCCCTCGAATCGTCGAAAAACCTTGGCGAAAGCCTTTAGCAGCCGTACCACTCCAGTTTAAAAGGGGGCAGAGCTCAAAGAGCACCCCACTCCCAACATTGTCCTCTGAAAGTGAAAAGAAGATAAGGGATGATAAGGAGGTGTTTGGGAGTATACTCAGCAACATGGAAAATGAAGGAGGACTACTCGAAGTTGGGGTTGTGAACCAGCCACTGCCTTCAGAGGAGGAGATGGAGGAAGCATCAAGGAGAAGCGCTTTAGCAATTTTGGATCCTAAGGAAACTGCTAACGCAAAATCCTATGAGGGACCCATCAGGGTCACTTTGGAGGAAACGGTGGCGAAGAAGCAGCCTGAAGTGGCTGAGAAGAAGAAGAAGAAGAAAAAGATCAAAGAGAAGAGGGCTAAAGGAGATGAGGAAGCCCATCCAATCAAGAAGAAAGAAAGGAGGACGAGTGAGAAGAAGGAACGCAGGCTAGAGGAGAGGTGCCAGATAACTTGTAGAAATACAAGTTATTTATACTGCCTTATTTAGATATTGTGGCCAAAAGAGAGAAAATATGCGTTGATTGTATGAAAATTAGCTCAGAAATACAATAATTATAAATCATTGCAATTACACCCACTAACATCATTAAGATGGAAGAAAAGGAGATTTCTACTCTGTTTTGCAGGAAACCAAGTCACCGCTTGTGATCAAGGCTCAACGAGAAACTGAACAACGTTTCTTTGTCGCATTGCGCTCGTCAATCAACAATGAAGAAGCGATTAACGCAATGATGGCGCAATGCGACAATCGATCTCGAGCTGACTTTCAACCGCATGAGGTAATAAAAACAACCCCGCATGCGAGCAACCGATCGAAAGATGCAGCTGAGCAACGCAAAGGCAGAGGATTGTGACACGTGTACAACTAACTGTTGTGCAGATTTGACGGTCTGATTGCATAACAGAAGGAATAATTATTCCTCCATCTTCAAAATTTCCATAACAAGAAGTGGGGATCACAAGTCAGAGAGTCAAAGCTTTTCACCTATAAATACCCCCACAGACTTCAGTGAAAGATATATTTGATACGGGGCTAATTGCTGCTAAATTACTGAGAAAGAGGTTGAGCTGAGTATTGATCGGAAGAAATTTGGGAAGAGAAAAGACAAGACCGAGAGGTGAGTCTCAATGCGATTCTGCTAGATCCCCGCTGCGAAGCTCTATACTCAGATCCCTGCTACTGGTTGAGCAAGCCTAAGAGGGAAGCTCATCCTTCCGCACGATCCATCCACATTGGCAAGCAAATCTCCATCCAAATCGACGCCAAGACATTGGCGTTTATTTGTATTTATTTCTAACTCTACTCATCACTTCATCTTCTTAATCTCTTCATTCACAAATCATGTATCAGACCCTGAATAGAAATATTGAATGTCTCGATCACTTTCATTACCACTTCTCTGTCTATTTTCGTTCCTCCGTTTATCGTTTACTTCATAAAGTCTTCTTAATCCCTTGGTAATTATATGGATTAAACAAGTAACTTAATCTGGGCTAAAAAATAAGAATGTTTAGCTAAAGCATACTAGACGATATCTTCACCTGTGAGAGCAGAAGTGAAGATGCCATTCTGATCTGTTGAGAGAAGGTTAGAAGAATGCATTAACTAAAGCAAGAAGTACTTCCAAATATGGAAGCAACCTTGCGTTCATTACGTTTGTCCCTGTTTCATCATAGAGATATGAGAGCATGACCGATCACCGAGAGGTGTACGTCAAGAGAAAAGTGGAATCATATTTGTGCCTTTAACGTAATTAAGGAACTTGCGATGTTTGTAATAATTACCTTTTCTCTTTCTATTTCACACATAAGACTTGTCACTGCATTACACGATCTTTGCATAATCTTCACAACCAGCCTTGACCTCAGTATCTTGTATCATGAAACCTGTATCTTGTTTCATCTTAGATTAGATTTACTTTATCGCAATTTACTTTAACGCAATTTATTTTATTATCGCAACTTTACCGTTTTACTTTACTTTATTGCATGTTCATATTCTTGTACACAACAATTTTTATTAATTGAAAAACCTCTGGTCGCATGTATCACAAGCATAATGCAATAACCTCAAATAGTCCTTGTGTTTGACCTTGGATCACATCGAGAAACTTGTGGTGAAATTATACTTGGTTTCAATGCAAGGAAACTTGTGACAACGCATAGCATGTTGGCTTTTTGGCCCTTAATCTCAAATTAATTAATTAATTAATCAATGTTTTGATGATAACAAACTCAATTTTTAATTACTGAAAATTTTAGTGTTTTAATATGTTCATAGCGTAGAGCTCGGAACAACGATTCCAACACCTCTTGAATCACTCAAATCGGAGCTAAAACGAAGACGATATGACCAAAATAAGTCTATAGAGAAAATACCGTGGTGGATGATGTGACATAACCAAACCATTTTGATAGTAGAACATGTGGCAGCATATTGTTGAAATAGTATCCAATTAAGAGATTACATATGATGAACTTTTGATTTTGGATTGATTTAAAATAAAAAATTGAAATTAAAAAGAAATTTAAAAGAAAAGAAATTTAATATTATTTTATGTTGTGACTAACGGCTAGTTTTTTATACATAGTATGTTTTTATTTTTGGATTGACTTTAAAAAGAATGAATTTAAAAGAAAATGAATTAAAAGGAAATGAATTAATATTATTTTATGTTTGTTTTCTAACGACTAGTTTTTACACATAGTATGTTTTTTTTTTGGATTAATTTTAAAAAGAAAATGAATTTCAAAAGAAAAGAAATTTATATTATATTTTGTTTGTATCTAAACGACTAGTTTAGTTTAAAATCTCCACATTGATTTTTCTTTTCCAAAATCTAATGGTCCAAATTAATCGTGGTTCCTAAATTTTTTCATCTCTGTATAAACATCTTCCTCTCCAAATTTTAAACCAACAAAATTTTACATTTCTTAATCCTCCAAAACTTAAAAGTTTCATTGTTGCTCTCTTTAAGTTCCCAATTTTTTCTTTTCATCTTATTCTTGAGAGAGTGTTAGTGTATTATGAGGATAAACTTGTTGAGTGCTTAAACTTGTAAATCCACTCTAGTGAGAGTTGTATTGTGTTCTTAAATTCCAACATTTGTACAGTTTGATCCTAAATCGTGAAAAGGATTGGGTTTGATCTTGAACCCGTAAAAGAGCGGTGGTGTAACGTTGGGCTCTAATCCGTGGAAAGAGTCGGAAAGATTTTATTCAAATTCCTAAGAGGCACTTGGGGAGTGGAGTAGGTCGAGTTTGTCGAACGACTATAAAATTATGGTGTCTTCTCTCTAACTCTTTCCTTTTTATTTTTGCAATTAATTTAACAATTTATTGTATGTTTTAGTTTGTTCTTATTTATTTGTTAAAATTTGATAGAATTAAATTATCACATTTTTGTTATTTTATTTGTTGCATAATTTGAATTTTTCTATTATTATAAAAGTGTATTAATTCGTTTAATTGGGTTAATTTAGAAAAAATGGTTTTAATTAAACTATATCACTCCCCCACTAGGGTTGCCATATCGATCCAACAATTAGTATCATAGTGGGTTGCTCTTCTTGAAATATTTATTTCTGATAAACTTAATTGTTTGAGCTATGGCAACTTTAGGTTTTATCCCTTTTATCGATAGTCAATCTATTACAAAGCCTCCTTTCTTAATGGTACTAATTATAGTTTTGGAAAACTAGAATGAGATTTTTCTTGCTTTCTATTGATTATGATTTATGGGATATTGTTGAGGAAGGTTTTAAAATTTCAACAAAAGATGTTGATAGTGTTAGCACTTAAAACCTAAGGAAGAATGGTCAATAAATGAAAAGAAAGCATGCTCTTTAAATGCCAAAGCTATTAATTGCTTATTTTGTTCTTTGAATGAAGTTGAGTACAATAGAGTGTCTATTTGCAAAACCGCTAAAGAGATATGGATAAATTAGCAATTACTCATGAAGGAATTAGTCAAGTAAAAGAAACAAAGATTAACATGTTAGTTCATCAATATGAAATGTTTAAAATTGATGAAAATGAAGCTATTTCCAATATGTTTATTAGATTTACTAACATTGTCAATGCTTTATAAGAACTTGGGAAAAAGTACTCAAATCTTGAGAAGATAAAAAAGCTATTGTGGTCTTTGCCCAAACAATGGGACCCAAAAGGTTTAGGCTATATTGATGAATGTTCTACTCCTTCAAGTTCTAAACTATCTTTGTTAAAGCATCTCATAATATGCCTAAGCTTAATATGCCTAAGGTTGTGTCTAGGCATGTTAAATCTAACTTTGTGCCTATATGTCATTATTGTGGGTGTGAAGGCCATATTAGAATTAAGTGTTTTAAATTGAATATGTCTCATATACTTCCAAGAAGAAATTTCTCAAAGAGAAAAGTTTCACAATTCTCCAAGGAAAAATTTCTCCAAGAAAAGTAGAGTGCATAAATTTGTTGTAAGAGATAAATCTTTGCATAATGTTGTTTGTTCTCATGTGGCAAGTTTGGACATACAACTATTCTTGTTATTTGTCTAAATTCAATGCCTTAAATGTCTATGCAAAAATGAAATGGATTCCCAAGTTTGTCAATGCTAACCATCTAAGACCCAAACAAATGTGGGTACCAAATAATCAAACTTGAACATTTGTGTTTGTAGGTTTGTTTGAAAGCCTCTAAGAAAAACAAGTGTACTTGGATAGTGGTTGCTCGAGGCACATGACGGGAGACCCATCCAAGTTTGTCTCTCTCTTCAAAAAGGATGGAGGCCTTGTAACCTTTGGTGGTAACAAGAAAGGTAAAATAATTGGTAAAGGCAATATAGGTAATGAATCTTCTATTTTAATTGAAAATGTACTTTTGGTTGATGGTTTGAAGCATGATTTACTTAGTATTAGTCAATTGTGTAATAAAGGCTTTAGAGTTGTGTTCGATAAAAAGAATTGCATCATTGAAAATGCTAGTGATAGAAAAGTTATATTTGTTGGAAATAGAGATGAAAATATTTATAACTATTGATTTGAATGATTGTCCTATTAATGATAAATGTTTATCGGCTTTGCATAATGATTCTTGGTAGAAACTAGGACATGCTAGCATGCACTTAATTTCAAATATTTCCAAGAATTCTTTGGTTAGAGGTCTTCCCAAATTTAAATTTGAAAAAGACAAGTTTGTGATGCTTGTCAAATGGGTAAGCAAACTAAGTCCTCTTTCAAATCTAAAAATGTAATTTCTACAACTAGACCCTTCAACTATTACACATGGACTTATTTGGCCCTTCTAGAATTGCTAGTTTTGGAGGGAACTATTATGCCTTTGTGATAGTTGATGATTTCTCAAGATTTACTTGGGTTTTGATGCTAAAACATAAGGATGATGCTTTGAAAAGATTTTTCTAGTTTTGCAAAAAGAGTTCAAAATGAAAAAGGTTTTTTTGATTTCTAAAATTAGAAGTGATCATGGAGGAGAATTTGATAGCAATGCTTTTGAAACTTTTTGTGAGAAAATGGTTTTTCTCATAATCTCCGCTCCAAGAACTCCTCAACAAAATGGTGTAGTTGAAAGGAAAATCGTACTTTGCAAGAATTGCTAGATCAATGTTGCATGAGTATGGTTTACCTACATACTTTTGGGCAAGCCATTAACACGCGGTGTTATGTTTAAAATAGTTTTAATTAGACCTTCTTTGGCTAAAACTCCTTATGAACTTTGGCATAACAAAATTCCAAATATTGGGTATTTCAAATTTTGGTTGCAAATGTTTTATTTTGAATAACAAAGAAAAACTTGGAAATTTTGTTTCTAAGACGGATGTTGGTATTTTCATTGGCTATTCCTCTACTAGTAAAGCTTATAGTTTTCAACAAAAGAACTTTAGTAATTGAGAATCTATGCATGTAGTATTTGATGAATCTGCAATGTTATTTCTAATGAGCCTATTTATACTGATGTTTTAGAAGAAAATTTTGGAGATTACTTGTTAGTGACAAGGCAAGGAAATGTTTCAAGTAAGCAAGAGTGAGCTTAATCGAAAAGAATGAGTTGGTTCTTCATCCATGCCTAAGAGTGGAGGTATGCTCTTCCCATCCAAAGAATTAATTCTTGTGATCCGAACAAGGTGGAAAACTCGTTCCTCTCTTAATATGTTTAATAATCTTGCTTTGTTTCTTAATTGAACCAAAAAGTTATAAATGCTGAAATGATGAATTTGGATTTAGCTATGCAAGAAGAATTAATCAATTTGAAGGAATAAAGTTGGAGTTAATCCCTAGGCCCTCTCATGCTTCTATAATAGAACTAAATGGTTCTTTAGAAATAAAATAGATGAAAATGGAAATATCATTAGAAATAAAGCTAGACTTGTAGCTCAGTTATTGTCAAGAGGAAGGAATAAATTATGAAGAAACTTTTGCACCCGTGTTAATTAAAAGCATTAGATGTGCTTGCTTGCTTCTTTAAAGATTTCATTTTGTATCAAATGGATGTAAAATTCATTTTTAAAATGGTTATATCAGGAGGAAGTTTATGTAGAAACAACCTCGGAGTTTGAAAGTTTTGATTTTCTACATCATGTCTATAAGTTGAAAAGGGCCTTTATGGCTTAAAACAAGCTCCAAAGCTTGGTATGATAGACTTAGTAATTTCTTGCTTGAGAATGGATGTTTAAAATGATACTACTCTTTATTAAATGACTAAAGAAAATGATATCTTTTAGTACAAATATAGGTGGATGATATTATTTTGTTCACTAACATCTTTGTGTGAAGAATTTCAAAGTATTGCATAGTGAATTTGAGTATGATATGAGGGAGAACAGCTTCTTTCTTGGACTCCAAATCAAACAACTCAAGGATGTATTTTCATAAGTCAAGAAATCACACAAGTGATTGCTCAAAAGGTCAAATCAATGAAGGTAAAATGCAAAAACTCCTATGAGCACATCCACTAAGCTTGACAAGGAAAAAAGGTAAGTGTGTGATATAAAAATTAATAGAGGTAATGATGTGATCTTTACTTTATTAACCGCTAGTAGACCCGATATTGTTTAGTGTATGCTTTTTGCTAAGATTTAAATCTTGTCCTAATGAATCACATTTACATGCGTCAAAAAATTTTTAATATTTGCTTTACTATTGATTTAGGCTTAGGCATCCTAGAAATGTTGAATTATTATAGATATTCCGATGCAATTTGATTTTGCGGTAGTTTACTGACCATAAGAGATAGTGAGACTTGTCAATTTCTTGATAGTTTCTTAGTTTTCTTGGTTTAGTAAAAAGCAAAATTCGTTACCTATCCACTATCGAAGTGAATATATGCAGTTGCTAATTGTTGTGCTTAAATTCTTGGATGAAACAAACCCTTTTGGTGATTTTGGATAAAGTTTTGATAATGTGCCTAAATTTGTGATAATGCAGTGCATAATTGACTAAAAATTTATACATTATTCTAGGACAAGCATATTGATATTAGCATCACTTATTAGAGAGCATGTGCAAAATGATAATATTACTCTTGATTGTAGCTCTATAATCAATTAGCGGATATTTTTACCAAGCCTTGAATGAAGAAAACTTTGCAAAATAGGCTTGAGCTCGTATTATCATTGTTAACCTTTGATTTATAATTTTAATTGTTAAATCATTTAGAAGACATTATATAGGGGGAGATTGGAAAGCATGTTTAATATCTCAGGGGGAGTTGTGCTAAATTTAGTTCAGTTTTAAGGGAAACATTTATGTATTCTAAATTTTTCTATTCTTTTTGATGATTCCAAGGGGAGAAGTTTAAGAAAAAATGTTACAATTTTTATGATTTTGATGTTATTAATTAGTGAGAAATTTATTTTTTTGAGTGAATTTCAAGAATGATTTTTGGTGATATGTTGAATTTTATTTGCTACATATGGTTTACATGTATTTCAAGCTATTTTCTTGAATGATTTGTCATCATAAAAAGGGGGAGATTGTTGGCTTTTGGCCCTTAACTCACATTAATAATTTTAATTAATTAATTAATCAATGTTTTGATGATAACAAACTCAATTTTAATTACTTGAAATCTTAGTTTTAATATGTCCATAACATAGAGCTTAGAGCAACGTTCCAACACCTCTTGAATCACTCAAATCGGAGCTAAAACAAAGACGATATGACGAAACAAACTATAGAGAAAATACCGTGGTGGATGACGTGGCATAACAGACCATTTGCATGTAGACATGTGGCAAGCATATGGTTGAATGTGGATCATTAGAGATTAACATATGATGGATTTTATTTTGGATTGATTTAAAATAAAAAATTGAAATTAAAAAGAAATTTAAAAGGAAAATAAATTTAATTTATTTTATGTTTGTGTCTAACGGCTAGTTTTTTACACAATGAATGTTTTTGTTTTTTTTGTATTGACTTTAAAAATGAATTTAAAAAGAAAATAATTAAAAGGAAAATAAATTTAATACCGTGGTGGATCGATAAGAGCTTAGCGATCAACGTAAATTCAACCGCCCGCGGTAATAAAAAAAAAAACCGCATGCGCAATCGATCGAAGATGTAAAGAGCAACGCATTTGCGGAAGATTCTGACAAATTATAGCTTTCAGTTGTGCATTTCTGACGGGTTGATTGCGTAACAGAAGAACATTCACTCCGCCATTTCAGGAACTACCATAACATAAAGTGGGACACGAAATCAAAGAGCCAAACTTCACATAAAATTAGCTATGTGATTCACTAAAAATATACATGAATACATAGAGACGTGCATATATCGATTCTAAGAGAGAGATTGGTCTGAGCGCTGTTTAAGAATAGATCCGGGATAATCATGAGACAGGCCGAGAGTTGAGTTTTCGAGCAAAGGAATCCTTCCAATCCCCGTCTTTGAAGATCTGTGCGAAGGTCATTTCTACCAGAAGAACAAGCCTGAGAAGGAAGTCTCCTCTCCGTTACTTCCACATGCTGGCAAGCAAAACCTCCGTTTCGAATCTGTGTCAAGACGTTGACACTCCTTCTGTATTTATTTCTAATCTCTTTTTCCATCATCTGTATTCATCTCTCTCTAATCTTTCATTCACACCATGTATCAGACGCTTAATCTTAGTATTAAATGTTATGATAATACCATTGGGATCTCTCTGTCTATTTTCGTTCATCCATAATCCATTTTCTCCCATGATGTTTTTCTTAATTCCCTGGGTAAATTGAGAGAATTAAGTGAATGACTTAATTGTGTTAAAGAAATAATTAAGTTTAGCTAAAGCATGCTTGATGGCATCTTCACCTGTGAGAGTAGAAAATGAAGATGTTATTCCACCTATCGAGAGAAGGTTGGAAGAATGCATAACTAAAGCGAGAAGTATTTCCAGGATGGAAACAACCTTGCGTTCATCACGTTCATCCTTGTTTCACCATAGAGATATGGGAACGCGGCCGATCACCGAGAGGTGTACACCAAGGGAGAGCGGAACCTTAGTTGCATCTTTGCGGAACCTTAGTTGCATCTTTAATGCAATTGACAAACTTGCGTTGTTTTTACTATTTACTTTTTCCTTTCTGATTCATTCATAAAGACTTGCCATTGCGTCCCACGATTATTTGTACAACTTCACAGTCAGTTCTCGAACTCAGTATCATGTATCATGTATCTTGTATCTTGTATCATATTAGTTTATGTTTTCTTTTATCAACGCGATTTACGTTATTGTATAAATAACCATTCTTTATTAATTGTAAAAACCGGTCACATATACCACATCAGTAACACATTAACGAAAACAATCCCTATGTTCGACCTCGGATTATTCTGAGAAACTTGCATTTTGTACTTGGTTTCATTGCAAGGAAACTTATGACACGCATTACTCCATTGCATACTACAAGCATAGCATTAATAACGTATATATTTAGACGTAGTATAACATAAAATTCTCTTTAACGCATATATTTGCATTGGAGAGTTGGCTTGCTCTCTACTTCTACGCCTCAAGGTTCTCTCTCAAGTTGCCCTGAGCAATCTCCGACGTCACCACTCTTCTCTTGCTCCACCTTAAAATGAAAGGAAAACTATGAACAAAGACATGCGATCCGAACATATGAATTTTCGAATCCCTTTTCTGAAGGTTGCCTTTGGTATTTATAGAATATCCAGAGTGAATGGCGGTTCCTCTCTCATGATTTGCACAGATGGGACAACTTTAATTCCCTGACTGATGCACCAAATATTTGTCACCGAAAAGCTAAATGTACTTGTTATCGTTAGTGGCTGTCAATTTAATTCGGATTTGACTGTCATCAGCTTTCTGTCCCATCGCGATTAATTAGCCTTTCACCCAGATGCACCCACCAAGTTGCGGCAATCCTTATTGAGAAAATGTTTGCGAACATGATCACCGCAAAGCCTTGCGGTAATGTTGCGTTCGACCAATGATTTCCTATGATCGCAATTTTCGCCTTGCGTCAACGCGTATTCTGCATAAATACAAAAATCAACTATTCCTATGCGATGAACGCATGTGACCGCAATATTATGAAATTGATGCTTAATGGACGCAATTTAACATGTTTTATCAACGCAAGCCAATATTGTTTAAGAACTATGATAACGTGCATTTCTGCCCGTTATCAACCATCTTCCAGGTCAGATGATACTTCCGCTCTATGTGTTTGTTGTGCCTATGATTTCTAAGAACTATGAAAAAGGGCGTGTGCCAGACGATTTTGTGAATGGAGCTCGTTTGGTGCCCAAAACAACCCCCAGGGCCCTGCGGGGTTGTCGTGGTGCCTTGCTGGGGTGTCGCATGGCCTTATTGAGGTGTCACAGGGCCTTGCTGAAGTGTGGCTAAACATTGCTGGGGTGTCGCCAGGTACTACTGGGGTGTCGTGGGGCTGCCACGGGGCCCAATTTTTTTTTCGAAACCTTCTATCACGAAAATGTGCGAAAACAGACCTAGGGGTTAAGAACTATGAAAAAAAGCCATGTGCCAGACGGTTTTTGGGATGGAGCTTGTTTAGTCCCCCAAACGGCCCCTGAGGCCCCGTGGGGATGTCGCGGTGCCTTGTTGTCGTGTCGCATGGCATTGCTGGGGTGTCGCGGGGCCTTGCTGGGGTGTAGCCATCCACTACTAGGGTGTCACTGGATTGCCATGGGGCCCAATTTTTGTGTGCGAACCTTCCGTCACGAAAAAGCATGAAAACGGACCGAGGGGTTAAGAACTATGCAAAAAAGTCGTGTGCTAGACGGTTTTGGGGACGAAGCTCGTTTGGTTCCCCAAAAAGCCCCCAGGGCCCACTTTTTGCTCTCGAACCTTCCGACACGAAAATGCACGAAAACGGACCCAGGGGTTAAGAACAATGAAAAATGTCGTGTGCCAAACGGTTTTGGGAACGGAGATCGTTTGGTGCCTCAAATCGTCCCCCGGGTTCCGTGGGCTGCGTCAAGAGGCCATTTTTTATGCGCGAACCTTTCGTAGCGAAAAAGGGCGGAAATGGACCCAGGGGTTCAGAATGATGATAAAAAGTCATGTGCCAGACAGTTTTGCGAATGGAGCTCGTTTGGTGCCCCAAACGGCCCCCGAGGCCGTGGGGCCCACTTTTTGCTCCCGAACCTTCCGACACGAAAATTCGCGAAAACAAACCCTAGGGTTAAGAACTATGAAAAAAAAAGGCGTCATGTTGCAGACGGTTTTGCGAACGAAGCTCGTTTGGGGCCCTAAACGGCCCCCAAGGCCCCGGGGGTTTCGCGTTGCCTTGTAGGGTGTCACATGGCGCTTGCTGGGGTGTCACATGGCCTTGCTCGGGTGTCGCAGGGCCTTGCTGTTGGTGTGGTAAGGCACTGATGGGTGTTGCGGGGCTGCCACGGGGCCCAATTTTTATGCACGAACCTTCCATCGCGAAAAAACCCGAAAACGGACCCAGGGGTTAAAAACTATGAAAAAAAGCCGTGTGCAACGGGGCCCTGTGGGCTGCGCTGAGAGGCCTTTTTTATGCTCGAATCGTCCGGAGCGAAAAAACGTGAAAATGGACCCAGTTGTTCAAAATGATGATAAAAAGTCGTGTTGCCAGACGTTTGCTAACGGAGCTCATTTAGTGCCCGAAATGGCCCCCGGGTCGTGGGGCACACTTTTTACTCCCGAACCTTTTGACACGAAAATGCGCGAAAACGGACTCCAGGGTTAAGAACAATGAAAACAAGGCGTGTGCAAGACGGTTTTGCGATGAAGCTCGTTTGGTGCCCCAAACGGCCCCGGGGTCCCACGGGGGTGTCGCATGGCCTTGTTTGGGGTGTCGCATGGTCTTGTTGGGGTGTCGCAGGGCCTTACTGGGGTGTGGCTAGGAACTGTTGGGGTGTCGAGGGGCTGCCACGGAGCCCAATTTTTGTGCGCGAACCTTTCGTCAAGAAAAAGCATTAAAACGGAACCCAGAGGTTAAGAACTTCAAAAAAATGCCGTGTGCTAGACGGTTTTAGGGACGAGCTCGTTTGAGTGCCCTAAACGGCCCTCGAGGCCACAGGGCCTACTTTTTTGCTCCCGAACCTTACGACACGAAAATTGGTTGAAAACGGAGCAAGGGGTAAGAATGATGAAAAAAAGCTGTGTGCCAGACGGTTTTTGGAACGGAGCTTGTTTGGTGCCCAAACAGCCCTCGGGGGCCCCGCGGCTACGCTAGGAGGCCGTTTTTTGTGCTCAAGACCTTCCGGAAGCTGCCATGTTTTTTGTGCGCAAACCTTCCGTGGGGCCTTCTAGGGTGTCGCATGGCCTTACTGGGGTGTCGTAGGGCCATGTTGGGGTGTGGCTAGGCACTGCTGGGGTGTCGCCATGTACTGCTAGGGTGTCGCGAAGCTGCCACGGGGCCCAATTTTTGTGCCCAAACCTTACGTCACGAAAAAGCACGAAAATGGACCAGGGGTTAAGAACTATGAAAAAAGTCGTGTGCTAGATGGTTTTGGGGAGGAGCTTATTAGGTGCCCCAAATGGCCTCCAAGGCCCCGCGAGCTACGCCAGGAGGCCCTTTTTTGTGCACGAACCTTCCCTAGTGAAAAAGCGTGAAAACGGACCTAGGGGTTCAGAATGATGATAAAAAGTCGTGTGCCAGACGGTTTTGCGAACAGAGCTTGTTTTGTGCCCGAAACAGCCCCCGGGGCCGTGGGGCCCACTTTTTGCTCTCGAACCTTCCGTCACGAAAAAGTGCGAAAACGGACGCAGGGGTTAAGAACAATGAAAAAAAGCCGTGTGCCAAATGGTTTTGGGGACGGAGTTCGTGTGGTGCGCCGATGGCCCCCGGGGCCCTGAAGCACACTTCTTGCTCTCGAACCTTCCGGCACGAAAATGCATGAAAACGGACCCACGGGTTAAGAACAATGAAAAAAAGCGTGTTCCAGACGATTTTGCCCCAAACGGCCCCCAGGGACCTGTGGGGGTGTCGCGGTGCCTTGCTGAGTGTCGCATGGCCTTACTGGGGTGTCGCAAGGCATTGCTGGGGTTTGGCGAGGCACTGCTGGGGTGTCGCGGGGCTGCCATGGGGTCCAATTTTTGTGCGCGAACCTTCCGTCACGAAAAAGCGTGAAAATGGACCCAGGTGTTAAGAACTATGAAAAAAAGCTATGTGCCAGACGGTTTTGGGGACGAGCTCATTTGGTGCCCCAAACGACCCCGGGGACCTAGGGCCCACTTTTTGCTCTCGAACCTTCCGGCATGAAAATGCGTGAAACGGACCCACGGGATAAGAACGGGCACCTCGGGGCCTCGCGGGCTATGTCGGGTGGCCATTTTTTGTGCGCGAACCTTCCGTAGCGAAATAAGCACGAAAAATGGACAGTGGGTTCAGAATGATGATAAGAAGTCGTATGCTAAACGGTTTTTGCGACGGAGCTCATATGGTGCCCCAAATGACCCCCGAGGCACCCCGCTGGGGTGTCACGGTGCTTTGTTGGGGTGTCACATGGCCTTGCTGGGGTGTCGTAGGGCCCTTGCTGGGGTGTGGCTAGGACTGCTGTGGTGTCGCCATGCACTGCTAGGGTGTCGTGCGGCTGCCACAGGGGCCCAATTTTTGTGTCGAACCTTCCGTCTCGAAAAAGCGCAAAAACGAACCTAGGTGTTAATTACTATGAAAAAAACCATGTACCAGACGGTTTTGGGGACGGAGCTCGTTTTGTGCCCCAAACGGCCCCGAGGCCCATTTTTTGCTATCGAACCTTCCGGCACGAAATGTGCAAAAACAGACTCAGGGGTTAAGAACTTGAAAAAAAGTTGTGTGCCAGATGGTTTTAGGAACGAAGCTCGTTTGGTGCCCCAAATAAGCCCTCGAGGCCCGACGTGCTGCGCCGAGAGGCCTTTTTTTTGTGCACGAACCTTCCGAAGCGAAAAAACGTGAAAACGGACCCAGGGGTTCAGAATGATGATAAAAATTCATGTGCCAGACGGTTTTGTGAACGGAGCTCGTTTGGTGCCCAAATGGCCCCCCGGGCCGTGGTGCCCACTTTTTGCTCCCGAACCTTCCGTCACGAAAATGCTCGAAAACGGACCAGGGGTTAAGAACTATGGAAAAAAAAGTGTGTGCCAGACGATTTTACGAACGAAGCTCGTTGGTACCCAAACGGCCCAAGGGGCCCCGCGGGGGTGTCGCAATGCCTTGCTGGGGTATGGCTAGGCACTGCTGGGGAGTTCCCATGCACTGCTAGGGGTGTCGTGGAGCTGCCACGGGGCCCAATTTTTGTGCGCGAATCTTCTATCATGAAAAAGCGCGAAAATGAACACAGGGGTTTAAAACTATGAAAAAAGTTTGTGTGCCAGACGTTTTGGGTACGGTGCTCGTTTGGTGCCCAAATGGCGCCCGGGGCCCACTTTTTGCTCCCGAACCTTTCGACACGAAAATGTGCAAAAACAGACCTAGGGGTTAAGAACGATAAACAAAACCCGTGTGCCAGACAGCTTCAGGAACGGAGCTCGTTTGGTGCCCAAATGGCCCCGGGGCCCCGCAGGCTATGTTGTGAGGCCATTTTTTGTGCGCGAACCTTCCGGAGCAAAAAAGCGTGAAAAACGGACCCAGAGATTCAGAATGATGATGAAAAGTTGTATGCTAGACGGTTTTGCGAACATAGCTCGTTTGGTGCCCCAAACGGCCCCCGAGGCCATGAGGCCCACTTTTTGCTCCTGAATCTTCCGGCACGAAAAACGCGAAAAAAAGGACCCCAGGGTTAAGAACTTGAAAAAAAGTCGTGTGTGAGACGGATTTGCGAATAGAGCTCGTTTGGTGCCCAAACGGCCCTCGGGGCCCCGCGGGGGTGTCGCAATGCCTTGGTAGGGTCTAGGCCTTGCTGGGGGTGTTGCAGAGCTGCGACGAGGCCCAATTTTTATGCCTGAACCTTCCGTCATGAAAAAGTACGAAAACGGACGTAAGGGTTAAGAACTATGAAAAAAAGCTGTGTGCTAGACAGCTTTCGAGACGAGCTCGTTCGGTGCCCCAAGCGGCCCCTGGGCCCCCGAGGCCCACTTTTTCTCCCGAACCTTCCGGCACGAAAATGCACAAAAACGAACCTAGAGGTTAAGAACGATGAAAAAAAGTTGTATGCCAGACGGTTTTGGGAACGGAGCTCGTTTGGTGCCTCAAATAGCCTCCGGGGCCCAACAGGCTGCGACGAAGGTCGTTTTTTGTGCGCGAACCTTCCGAAGTGAAAAAATACAAAAACGGACCTAGAATGATGATAAAAAGTCGTGTGCCAGACGGTTTTGTGAACGGAGCTCGTTTGGTGCCCCAAACGGCCTCTGGGGCCTCGCGGGTGCGTCGCGGTTCCTTGCTGGGGTGTCGCCATGCATTGTTGGGGTGTTACTAAATACATGCATTCATAGAACTCAAAACAACACTCGGTTATGGCGAAATAAATGCTAATTAAATAAGGTAAGTTCAAAAGACTTTCATGAAATTCAAATACTAAAACAATAATAGGGTACCCATAAATCATAGAGGATAATAAATAAGTCTAAAAAGCTATTCTTAAAAGTAAGTTTTAAACATCAAAGCTAAAAGTTAAGAGAAACATGAAAAGAACTCTAAATCTCATGATGTAGAAGCGTAAAAAACTAGTCCCAGTGGCTCGATCACGAATTCCGCTTGTCCATCACTGGTGCATCTCTACCCTTACCTGAAACAACAATATGAGAAAGAATGAGTATAAAATACTCAGTAAGTAACCCCACTACTGGGGTCAGGTTGGGCATCTATGTCCTCTAGATACCCACCTCTGGTGAAACATATAAACTGGTCTAGTCCTCATGGGACACATATACACATGAAACAAGAAAGAGACTGAGTCTTATCCTGCGGTAGTTAAGTATGCCCACTACCTCTGGTGAATTCCAAAGGAAACACAAACTGGTGAATCTCGAAGGAAACATAAACTGGTGAATCCCGAAGGAAACACAAACTGGTGAATCCTGAAGGAAACACAAAATCTAATGAGCATCTAACTAATCAGTAAGGACATTTACACAGTCTCAACATCATAATCATCGCTGTATGAATCTATGACATATATATAAACCTCAACATCATGGCTCTACAACATACACATATACCTCAACATCATGTTTCTACAACATACATGTATACCTCGACATCATCATATCAAATACAACCATGGAAGCACATACCATCTCATACTAGCATTCAAGTGTCTATGTGCATAAATAATAATTCGGATCTCATAACAGAACATACTTTAATCATGTTATACTATCAATCTTTCATGTTGTCATTCTGCCATAACCTTCATTTAACATGCTAGCGTACATCTAATGCCTGACCCATGGGCAATTCCAGTAGTTAGATTACTTACTTTGATATTAGGTCGAACTAAAGAGAAATTGAATCTTTGTGAAATTCTTGAATCCTTAATTAAGCCTAAACATAAACCAAGCTTTAAAATTAATAGTTAAGGCCAAAATCCAAACATCCAAATATTACAAAATATTTCCAGATAACCTTATCTAAGGTGTGGTCCAATTCGAATTCACCTTCCAAACCTCCAATTTTAAGCCCAAATAATTAGCAAACCAAACTCTACTTCATCTTGAATGAAATTCTTGAATCAACCCCCTAATCATAATTTGAAATTAGGCTTACATGATTAAAGCTTGAATCAAATACATATTTCACTATCAATGTCTCAAATAAATTATCCATATGTAGCTTCATCAAAAAAATCACTTCCAAATGACTTTACTAAAATTTCTCAACAACCAAAATTAATCCACAAGAGGGTAATCAAAGCATAAAACTTACCAAAACTCCCTAAAACAAACTCCAACTTCACTGAACAACACCTCAATACCTTCACAAACTTGAATCCAAAGTTGAAACACAATGGGTATCAACCAATTGATGCCAAAAGTAAATAAGTATTCAAGAATCAACCGAAAACAAAACCAAACGGCAGAAATCTTACCCAAATCGATAGATCCAGTGACGGAAAAAGCGAATGACGCTTGAGCAGTGGTGGACAGAGGTCATGAAGAAGAAACTGACGCGACGACTTTGGGCGGCGTCGGACGGGCTCACGAACGTGAGGAAGAAAATGGGGGTGGGGTTTGACTTTTTATAAAAAAAAAAAAACAAAATAATAATGATAAAAGAAACAAAAAAGGAAGTAAATATAATTACATTTAATTCCTTTCCATTTTATACTATTAAATTCCTTTCCGTTTCAAAAGAAAATTAATTCTTGCTATTAATTTTCAATTTGAATTTCAAATTGAATAATTTCACGCCAACAATTAAATTCCCATACTTACACTTGAAGTCCAAAATTCCAAAAATGACCTCCAACTAATAATAATTACTGAAATTCCAAATAATCAAGTTACTGAAATTACATTATTACTAAAAAATGTGCGGGGTGTTACAAATGAACACTATCTTGGAGCTGGAACTATTTGACGTATGGGGGATTGATTTCATGGGCCATTCCCTCCTTCGAATGGTAAACACTACATTTTATTAGCCGTTGACTATGTCTCCAAGTAAGTAGAGGCAACAGCATGTGCCGCAAGTGATGTGGCGGTAGTCTCCCAGTTCCTGAAGAAAAATATTTTCACTCGTTTTGGCACTCCCCGTGCCATCATAAGTGATGAGGGATCACACTTTGTCAATCACAATATCAAGGAGCTGTTGCGCAAGTACAATATCCTCCACAAATTGACCACCGCATACCATCCGCAAACGAATGATCAGGTTGAAATGTCCAATCGAGAAATTAAGTTGATACATGAGAAGGTAGTAAAGCCTTCACGAAAAAACTGGGTGACAAAGCTTGACGATGCGTTGTGGGCATACCGGACCGCATTTAAAACACCCATAGGCATGTCCCCATATGCACTGGTATTTGGTAAGGCGTGTCATTTGCCTTTGAAGCTGGAATATAAGGCACTGTGGGCGATAAAGAAACTGAATTTTGATTTGCAGAAGGCAAGGGAAGCGCGAAAAATGCAACTGGTCGAGCTAGAAGAATGGAGGAACAACGCATATGAAAATGCGAAGATTTATAAAGAGCGCACCAAATGCTGACATGATCAACGCATATGCGATAAGAACCTCCAAGTCGGGCAAAAGGTCTTGCTATTCAACCCACGTCTACGACTCTTCCTCGGAAAGCTAAAGTCACGTTGGTCCGGACCGTTCATAATTAGACAAGTACTTCCACATGGTGCGGTTGAATTATCAAATGATGACGAAACCAACATATTCAAAGTCAATGAACAACGAGTAAAGGCATATCATGGAAAAGGATGGCATCGCCAAGTCGACTCCGTGGAACTAAAAAACTTTGAATAAAGAAGAAAGTAGGTGGTCCCTGCGTTATCAAATGATCGCAATCTATCAAGGACGCAAGTTTTGGGAAACCTTAATTCTTCAACTCTTTTCTCCACTACTTGGAATTTACTATCTTTTCAAATCCTGATCTATCCTTATTTTACTATTACTATCTTTATTTCTAAAAAAAAAAAAAAAATGTGATAAAGAGTTTTATTTTATTTAAAATAATTTGACCCTCTCTTTGTTTTTCTTGCAACGATCGAGGTGCTGGATTGCGGAGATGATACACGATGAAGCCTCTTATCTTATTCCAGCACCACCATCCAAAGAAGAGAGATCGCCACAAGGATGGATGCATCAACACAATGCGGGCGACAGTGCAAAATTTAAGGGTGTATTCTTCCTTATCTTTATTTCAAATTTTGCGCTAACATTGCATTATAGTTTTCAAAGTTTTATCACGACATCCTCTTTGATCACCGCAATCATTTGACAAGTAGATAAATTTAGTAGTTTACCGCATTCTGTTTCTTTGCAAGTATGATTTCAATGATGAAAAATATGCTTTTATCTCTTCCGTATATATTAGAGTCAACTTAGTCTTAAGATAGTCACCTCATGAAATATTTCTAGAAGTTACGGGTTTGCTAGCTTTCTTTCAAACTCTCTTTACAACGCATTCTATGACCATCTCATGACTTATTTTAATCTTCTGGCAATAGGGACATTGCCGCATTTTAAATTTAGGGGTAGGGTATTTGTTTTCGACCTTGCTTGTATTTCTACAAAAAAAAAATATTAATAACTCCACTATCAAAGCAATGGAAAACCATGTTGATAAGAGTTAAATTGTGAAAGGCACTTACCCATAGTTGGATGTCCGCATGACACACGTGGGGGCAAGCCAAAACGAAGGCAAGACACTTGGATCAGCGCAAGGTCAGTAAAAAATAACAATGAAGAAAATTTTTGTGCAAGGATAAAATCATTTGACACCCTGGTAGAAAATTTTTCTTTTTGAAATAAATCATGTGATATTCCGGAATTTAGTAAAGTTCTTTTAAAAGTTAAGCTTGCAGTCCCTAGGTCTTAGAAATATTTTAAGATGAGACTTGAATAAGACTTAAGGAAATTCAGATATATAGGATTTGAACGAAGTATTCTTGAGAAATCTAGGAAAAGAACTTTGCGATTGACTTGCTAAAGGAATCTTTAGCTTATGCTTGAGGACAAGCATTGTTTAAATTTGGGGGTGTGATAACGGGCAGAAAAGTACGTTATCATAGTGCTAAGTTCTTAAACAATGTTGGATTGCATTGATGAAATATGTTAAATTGCATCCATTAAGCATAAATTCTATAATATTACGGTCGCATGCGTTCAGCGCATTAGAACTATTGATTTTTATATTTTTGTGCAGAATATGCATTAACGTAATGCAAAGATTGCAATCATAGGAATTCATTGGTCGAGCGCAACTTCACCGCAAGGTTTTCCGTTGATCGTGCTCACAAACATTCGCCCATGAAAAATCACCGCAACTTGGTCAGCGCAACATGGTAGGCGCATCCGGGTGAAAGGACAATTAAGAGTGATGAGACAGAAAGCTGATGACAGTCGGATCCAAATTAAGTTGACAGCCGATAACGGTCACAAAGTACATTCAGCTTTATCAGTGACAATTATCTAGCGCATCAGTCAAGAATTAAAGCTGTCCCATCTGTACCACCAGGAGAGAGAAGCTGTCTTTCACCATGGATGCTCTATAAATACCAAGGGCATTTTTCAGAGAAAGGGTTAATCGGTTGACGAGTTAACTAGTTGCTTCTGTTCATAATTTCCTTTCCATTTTAAGGCGAAGCAAGAGAAGAGTGGTGGCGCCGGAGATCGCCCAGGGCAACTCGAGAGAGAACCTTGGGGCATAAGAGCAAAGAGCGAGATTATATTTAGAGAACGAGTAGAAACAATGTAAACGCCTGGCAGCAAGAAATTGCTACCAGGCTCTTTATTATACTTGCATTATCCTTTTGTACTTCATCTCCATATCTATACAATGGAAGTTCTATTTCTATATCTGTTCATGCTCTTAATATGCATGAGTAGCTAAACTAGTCAAATGGGTTGAGAAGATTTAAGCTAACATGACCTAGGAAGTCATTGATTGCGATTGTCTTGTTTTATGCTGTGTAAAATACCCTTTAGAGTTACTCGAGAGAAAGTCTAAGGAAAGAACCTAATGTCTCGAGAGAGCTAGGTTAGAATCTGAACTCAAAAGAGCAAGATTAGACTTGCATAAACAAGAGATAGGGACTTAGAAATAAGCTCTGTTGTCAACTTGCATCGCATGCATCCTAGGAATAGGTATGATGATATGTGGTCGCCTTGTTTGTGTATCGTCGTATAGACAAGAATTAGAGGTTTATGTGTAGGCCCTATAGACTCCTTTGCACATACATCGCATGCGTTCTAGTATTAGAAGCCGTAGCATTCAAGCCGAGAGGTGCTTTACTATTGTATGCATATTGCATAATCGCAAAGCATGAACACATTCTAGGGAGTGTTAGCCGAACCCTTCTCAACCCGTTCACTGCATATTCATCACATCTCCCATTTACAAACTCTCTTCAAACTCTGCCGCATTTTTTATTTGTTTTTTATCAACGCAAATAACAAACCCAACCATTTATTTATTTAACTGGTTACCGCAAGTCTTCATAAAAATCACCAATGCAAACTATTTTCACAAGTCCCTATGTTCGACCCTGGACTTACCAAGAAACTCAAAGGAATTTACACTTGAATTCTGCTGGGGAAACTTGAGTGCACAACGCAAATCCATCAACGCATATCATCCATATTTCCACCACATAATTCCAAGCATCAAGTTTTTGGCGCCGTTGCCGGGGACTTTGGCAAAATAGTTTGTACGGTAATTTTTGTGATTTCTTTGCAGAATCTCAATCTCTGACAAATTACAACCGAAGATTGAGAGAACATTTCGAAGAAGACTGAGAGAATGCCAACAGCAACCACAATCAGACAAAGAAGAGATGGCGGAGCAACCTGCAAATGGAGCATCAAATGATAATAATGTCATGGTGAATCTGATTCTGTTGGCAAACGATCGCAATAGGCCCATTAGGGACTATGCAGCGCCAAACCTCTATGATTTCTCTCCAGGAATCATGAGGTCTGCCCTCGATGGAAGTAGATTTGAAATGAAACTGGTGATGCTACAGATGATCCAGACAGCAGGTCAATTTGGAAGAAGGCTGGGAGAGGACCCGCACGCTCACCTGCGAAGTTTTATTGAAATCTGCAATATTTTTGTGTTCCTAAACACCTCTGCTGAAGAAGTTTGACTAATGTTGTTCCCATTTTCTCTCTAACATCAGGCTAAGAAATGGGCATATTCGCTCGAACCAGGAGAGATCACTTATTGGGAGCAGGTGGTGGAGAAATTCATGAAGAAGTATTTTCCACCTACCAAGAATGCAAGGCGAAGGAAGCTTATTACTAATTTTGATCAAGACATGGACGAATCGCTCAGCGATGCTTGGGCGAGGTTTAAAAGGTTGGTACGGGGTTGTCTATATAATAGGTTACCAGACTGCCTTCAAATGGAAATTTTCTATCATGGTTTGAATCCCGCTTCGCAAACCCCTACCGTTAGTGGTCTGCTCGACAAAACATACGATGAAGCGAAGAATATCCTGGACCGCATCTCCAAAAACCATGAAGACTGGAGAGAGTGTGACCAAAGATTGAGACTTAAAGATTCTGACGAAAACAATGGTACTATTGTTTCATTACAAAACTAAATGACTGCAATGATGAATTTGATTCAAGGAATGACGATCAGCAGCCCAATACCACAAGGTGGGCAAATCAACGCAATAAGTCAAAATACCGCAAGGTGTTCAACTTGCGGTGATGGGCATACGATGGAAGATTGCCCGCAAAATCCACACTCTGTATATTTTGCAAAGAATAATCCCCTTTCAAACACTTACAACCCCGGGTGAAGAAACTACCCCAATTTTGCCTAGAAAAATCAACAAAAAAATTTTCAATCTATGACGCAAAAAGAAGGGCCACCAAGATTCTTCCAACGCAAAAACGGTCAATAGAGCAACCAAACAAGTAGCTCACAACAACCACGGCAATCCTCTTCTCTGGAGAGCCTATTGAAGTAATATATAGAGAAAAACGAGACAGTGCTTCAAAGTCAGCTTACGTCCATCCACAACCTTGAATTGCAAATGGGCCAGATTGCGAGTGAGCCAAAAAGTAGACCGGAAGGGGCGTTGCTAAGTTCAACCGAACTTCCACACAACCTAGGGGGATCAGGTAAGTGGCAATGTCAAGTTGTGACATTGTGCAATGGAAAGACTATAGAGGGAGAAAAGAAGGAGCAAAGTAGAACAATTTCCATCGCAAATGAGTCTGAGATTGCGGTAATGCAAGAAGAAGAAAGAGAAAATGAAGCAGTAGAAACTAAGGTTGCATAGACCTCGAAGTCAAATGAAACGGGAACCATGAAAGTTCAGTTACCACCTTTCCCTCAGAGGCTAAGAAAGAAGAAAAACGAAGAGGTACAGTACCAACGCTTCTTATCTATGCTAAAGAAATTACAGTGAAACGATTGAGGAAATGTCTGCCTATGCTAAGTTTCTGAAGAACATGGTAACTAAAAAGAGAGGCACTGAAAAATTTGCCGCGGTGGCATTAACGCAAAGTTTCAAATCTATTATCCCACCAAAGATGAGTGATCCTGGGAGCTTCACTATTCCTTGCTCCATAGGAGGACTCTATATTGGGCAAGCCCAGTGTGACTTGGGGGCTAGCATAAATTTGATGTCGTTGTCAATTTTTAGACAATTAAATGTAGGGCAACTTGTGCCCACATCAGTGACTCTCCAATTGGCTGACAGATCTCTGGTTCATCTAGAAGGTAAGGTGAAGGATGTGCTGATCACGATTGATAAATTTATTTTGCCAACCGACTTCATCATTCTAGACTATGAGGCCGACAAAGATGTGCCTATCATTTTGGGGCGACCTTTTCTATCAACGAGTCGGGCCCAAATTGATGTGCACAAGGGAGAAATCACTTTAAGTATAAATGAACAGAAGCTCAAATTTAACATAATTCGTGCCATGAAATTTTTGGATGAAAAAGACCTGCAAGATTCTGATGATGACCTGAATTTGATTGAAAAAGAAAAGTTTGACGAAGAATATAAGGAAGAGGATGTCAATGCATCCGTTGTTGCCTGCAATGCGATCGTAGCAAAAACAAACAAAGAAAAAGAAACGATTGCAAGGCAAGAAATGGAGCCAAAAGAAGAACGAAAAACAACGCAACCTTCCCTGGTGGAACCACCAACCGCACTTTACTTACCATCGCAATTTACTTTTATTATACCAATTTACTTTTCTGCAAACCAAATTCATTATTCTTTATGTTTAACCAGTCGCATATACCACATTAGTATTGCATTAAGCACAACAATCCCCGTGTTCGACCTCAGATCACTTTGAAAAACTTGCATTGGAATTATACTTGTTTTCAGCGCAAGAAAACTTATGACACGTACTACACGAACGCATACTACGAAGCATATCATTATCATCGCATACATTTAGAATGTAGTATCGCATTATCTTTATCACAAAGCAACTTGAGCACATAGAGCCATCAACCATTCATTCATTCATTTTAAATCATTACAAATTTTTGGCGATAAGATAATATAATATAATAATAGATTAATAAAACCCAAATCTAAAACTCAGGAGAGTGGATTGGAACGTATAGGAAAGAATGGGGAACTTAAGGATAAGCTCCATTTGCTATCACACAGGGTATGCGCCCTAGGATAGGATATTGCATGCGTCTAGGAAGTAGGATAAGGTGGTATGTGGCTATCACGCTCATGCGACGAGAGCTACTGAGCGGGTTATGGAGGTCTAGGCCGGCATAGGCTTCCCGACAATATCGTAGATACACCGCATACGTCCTAGAGTTAGGTTCACGTGTGTATAGCATGATTACATGGCTTGCTTGACTAAGGTTGCCCTTGCGGTCACTCTTAAGTATTGCAATGAAGACATCTCCGCATTTTATCTACTTTCCCATTCATTTGTTTCATGTCATGAGTTGTCGTGTCTCTACTTTTCATTCATATTCTGATTGCATTGTCTGTTAGCTAGCAGTAGGAGTAGAGTTGACTTAGCAACCCTTCCAACATTCTTTTATTTAAACCGCCGCATGCACATTACCGCATTCATTTTGCTACAAGTCCTCGTGTTCGACCTCGGATCACCCAAGAAACTTGTGTTTCGTGTTATACTTGGCGTGAGCACAAGAAAACTTGTGATAGGACGCATGGTCATCGCATACATTTGTTAACGCATAATCATTCCAATGCATGACCATGGACACATGACTATCAATGCATACCTTAAGAACCTGCATCGCATATTGCGTCCAAGGGATTTTAGTTATTGAATAAATTGACATCTAATTTCCCATCATCAGGAAGCTATCAGTATTTTGTCAATTTTATTGATGATTACTCGAGATATAGCTACATTAACTTAATCAGTCACAAGTCTAAAACTCTTAAAAAGTTCAAACAATTTAAGATCGAGACAGAAAATTTTTTAAGTAAAAGGATTAAAACACTTTAATCTAATCGGGGTGGTGAGTATATGGATCTACAATTCCAGAACTATCTAGTAGATCATGGAATTTAATCCCAACTCACAGCACCTAGAACACCATAACAAAACGGTGTTGCAGAAAGGAGAAATCGAACATTGTTAGACATGGTCCGATCAATAATGAGTTATGCTCAGCTACCTCAATCATTTTGGGGGTTCGCAGTATATATTTTAAACGTTGTTCCTTCAAAAAGCGTTTCAAAAACACCGTATGAATTATGGAAATAGTTCAAAATTTGATGTATGCAATGTTGTTCTTTGAATCCAAATAGTTCGGAATCGCAAGAACATAACATTAACATTATCTCAAGAATCTTATATAGACAAGATGTTATCTAAGTATAAAATGAAAAATTCCAAGAAAGGATCTTTACCTTTCAGGCATGGAATTCACTTGTCTAAGGAACAGAGTCCTAAGATACTTTAAGAAGTTAAGGAGATGAATTGAATTCCATATGCATCTGTAGTTGGGAGTTTGATGTATGCAATGTTGTGTACTCGTCCCGATATATGCTATGCCATAAGAATTGTTAGCAGATTTTAGTCTAATTTTGGTCATGACCATTGGAATGTTGTTAAAAACATTCTCAAGTATCTTCAGAGAACGAGAGATTATACGCTCGTGTATAGACCTAAGGGGATCATCTAAGCACTCAGATTCACTAATTTTGGCAAAATATAAAGCATGTTTTTGCGGAAAAAAATGCGTTTCAAGACATACCTCTTGTAGAACTTCTTCAAAGCTCCTTCACCAGCTGCTATCTTCTCCAAATCTTATTGTAGAGCACCTCAAGATATTCCCCACTATTCTCTTGATGCTCTAGATTGAGTTGTGGGACTCAAAACAAGATTGAATCAAGGGTAGAAGGAGAAAAGCTTACTGCAGAAAATCAGGTGAAAAACACTTTCTTCAAACCAATTTTTCTCTCGAAATCTCTATGGATTGCATACTTGATTTTCACTCCAATCTTTATGGTTAAATCATGTGGACATATATATCTACAGTGAGGGGAGTGCAACTATGGGCTTTAGTGGAATGAACCATTAGTTAACGAATGGGGATTAATTATGTCTAATGAGTTTAGCCAATTAATCTCGGATCGTTGGAGCCCATGATCTGTAGGTCCTGAGGTCCTCTTACTAGCTCGTAATGGACTAGCTCTAGAATAACGTGATAAGTTAATTTGAAACGTTCAAATTAGAATTAAGGGAATTAGTAATTAAATGAGATATAATTATATGTTTAATTTTAGAATTAAATGGAATAGGAGAATTTATATATTTAAATATGATTTAAATATATAAATATGAATACGTGTCAAAATTAATTTAATATTTGATATTAAATTAATTAAGTTTTATTTAATAATTAATTTATGAAATTAATTAATTTTTTCATTTTTTAAAAAAAGTCAAAATAGATTTTATAAAATCAAATTTTAATTTTAGATCAAATTGTAAAAGTAAAAACCAAAAACACACAAAATAGAAAAAAAAGATTTTTCTATCATCCATCACCTAAGTAGCTCACACATGAAGTAATATCTTGGCATTGTCTTCTCCAAGCATGAGCTGCAACTCATGCAACTTTTATCTTTACATGTTGATCTTCAATATAATGAAGAGATTGGAGTGAAAATCGAGCATGCAATCTATAGGAAATTTTAGAGAAAATTCGGGTTGAAGAAAGAGTTCTTCAACAAGGTTGCTACAGTAAGCTTTTCTCCTTCATCCCTTGATTCAAACGGAGTCCCACAACTCAATCTAGAGCACCAATAGAATAGTAGGGAAGATCTTGAGGTGGTTTGCAACATGATATGGAGAAGATAGCAACTGGAAATGGAGCTATGAAGAAGTTCTAGAAGAGGTATGTCTTGAAACTCACCTGTTTTTGCAAAAGCATGCTTTATATTTTGCCAAAATTAGTGAATTTGAGTACTTAGATGATCCGTTGCTTCCTGCTATTGATACAATCCTACATTCTCAAACCCTAATTCTCTTTCCTTTTTTAAAAATTTTTTTATTAGCATGCTGTAAATTTAATTTATGCATATTCTGTTTACTGTAAAATTGGTATCCTGTGTAAAATTGAAATTGGGATCGATCTCCACGTTTCCACTCAAGGCCTTCACAGGTTCCTTTAATTGGTATCAGAGCCAGGTTTTTGGTCCCAAGTTTTATTTTTCCAAAATTAATTTTACAGAATTAGTGGGATTTTGCATTCTATAAAAGTTTTATTCATATGATGAATGTTTTGGTAAATGTTTTCAGGGTAGGACCTTTAGATTTATCGCTTTAATTTACATATTTGATTTGTAGGGGCCCTTTGTTTTTAGGCATAATTGCAATCAAGTCTATATATTAAAGTCTTTGAGTTGTTCGTGATTGTTTTTGTGAAATTCTAGAGAAAAAGAGGTCAAAAACAAAGGAAAATCGAAGGATTTTGCAACTGTACATTAGCGTTGCAATGCTGCGAAGGGCAGGCAGACGAAAATTTTTGTAGTGTTGCAATGCTGTGAGACATAAATTTTTTTTTCAATTCATGCACGATTCGTTGTTTTTTCGGCTCTTGGTTCATCTGATTCGGTTGGTTAAGCGATTCAGGTCCGGTTCGAGTGGTTCAAGGCCCAATTCTCTTGTTTCGAACCGATTAACTATTATTTTATAATAGTTAGATGTTTTCAATTAATTAAATTAATATAAGTGTTATATTAATTTTAATTAATTGTTTAGGTGTCCAATCTCGGTTAATTATTATTTTTAATTATTTATTTGATGTATGATTCTTATTTATTATTATATGTCATAATGCATGCCATATAGTAAAAGTCTCACCATAGGTTATGTATAATTCATGCATCATTTATATTATAAATGTTATAATATATAGTTGCATGATTTTATATTTATAGCATGCTCATGCATCATATAATATAAATGTTATAATATATGCATGCATGTATTAATAACATATCCATGCATCATTTATATTATAAGAGTTATCATATATAGCATGTATTTATGGCTGGTTGTATGTTATTAATTATTTCATTATTTTAATATATAAGTATTATGTATGTTTAGTAATGAAATGAAATTACATGAAGCATGACACTACTTTAGATAATTTTATAATTGTTATATTTTTATTACCTGTGTCAATGAATGTGATTGTGTAGTTTTAATTTATTTCATTTATTTTATAAAAGTTATAATTAAATGAAATTAGAAATTAAAATCAATAATTCAGAATTTTATGCAAACCTTAGGTTAAAATCATTTTTTAAAATAATTTTAAAATATGATTCACATAGACCTAATATTATATTTCTAATAAGATTAGAAATTAAGTTTAATCTTTTAATCAGTTTAATAGGATGAAATTGGTTCTTAATTAAAAGACTAAATTTGTAGCAAATGTATCTATAAGTGATCTTTTGTCTAAGGTTAGTTCTGCCTAGGCTAGGGTATTTAAGTTGACGGAAACGTAACATCCCTACATGCGAGCTTACCTAGAAAGATGAATTAGATAGATTTGCTACAAGCATGCAATGGTTGATTGAGGTTTATTAAAGTGTTTAATGAACATTAATCAAAGTTTTTTAACCATCCAGAGTAAGTGTTACTTTTGGGCAAATTTAAACAATCACTTAGTTAAAATCAGTAGTCGGATTTTTCTAAGTTAAATAACCCTAGGTAAAACACTCAGTGAGAGGAAAATTGAGTATATGATACTTCATTTTACCTTTACATGTTTCTCCCTAAAAGTTCACACCGTGAGATCTATACTCGGCCTCGAAGCACCTTTGCCTGTGTCCTCCTATGGATGGTGTTTGTATAGGTCAATATCAAGGTAAATGGAGAGAGTGTTTATAGTAAATGGGAGCAGGATGTGTGTCAACACATCCCATGACCTCTTTCATAAGTTTGTAGTAAAGTTTCATGCTCGGCCTTAAGGCACTTTTGCTTGTGTCCCCCTATGGGTGACATTTGCATGATTCTTTTCTTCAAACTCTAGAAATGGATAAAGTTGCTTTACTTTTTACCCAATCAAATTTTTCCTATGGTTAACTCATTGGGACAGTACTCTAGAATCTAAAATGAGGGTTACACTTACAAGAAAATGTTAAGCGAATTTAACAATTGCTGAACCGAACAATGGTGACTGATAGTTACAATAACAAGGAGATGTTCTGTCTATTGGTTGAGATAGACTCATTTTAGTGAATGGGCACCTGATTACCCTAAGATTTCTTTTGTCCTATCTCACTAAAACATCATTGCAAATAGATGTCACTTATGGTACATTAAATTAATTTGCTAAATTTGATTAGTTTTCTCAAATGGGTTAATGAATTGAGTACTGATATAAATAAATTATATGGTTTCAGCAAATTTCATTATAACTTCTGCTACATTGAATTTACTCGTTGCTGACAAACTTACCGACAAAAACTATACAACATGGAAAAACACAATCAACATAATACTAATCATCGATGACCTTCATTTTGTCCTTATAGAGGATTGTCCTCCTATTCTTACTCAAAATGCTACTAGAAATGTTCAGAAAGCATACGAACGCTGGATAAGGGCAAATGAAAAGGCCTGAGCGTATATCTTGACGAGCCTTTCCGAGGTCTTGGCCAAAAAGCATGAGCCCATGCTCACTGCCCGTGAGATCATGGAGTCCCTGCGGGGATGTTTAGACAACATTTTGCACAACTCAAGCATGATGCTCTACAACACATCTTCAATGCCCATATACAAGACGGGGCATCTATTAGAGAACACGTTCTCAACATGATGGTCCACTTCAACATGGCAGAGCTGAATGAGTCTGTCATCGATGAGGCCAATCAGGTTAGTTTCATACTGGAATCTTTGTCTGGAAGTTTCCTATAGTTCCGTAGTAATGTTGTTATGAACAGGATTGACTACAACTTGGCCATCTTACTTAATGAGCTTCAGACATTTCAATCCTTGATGAAATCTAAAGAACAAAAGGGTGAGGAAAATGTTGCTTATCCTCCAAGAAGTTCTATAGAAGTTCGACCTCTGGGACTAAGTCTGAACCTTCTTCTTCTGGAACCAAAAAATGGAAGAAGAAGAAAGGTGGAAAGGAGAAAGCTAACCCACCAACTGCTGCATAGAAGGGTAGGGAGGCCAAGGCTACAAAGGGAATCTGTTTCCATTGCAAACATGAGGGACAATGGAAGAGGAATTGTCCCAAATACTTGGCAGAAAAGAAGAAGGCCAAACAAGGTAAATATGATTTACTTGTTTCGAAGACTTGTTTAGTAGAGAATGATGATTAAGACTGGATAATAGATTCAGGCACCACTAACCATGTTTGTCTTCATTTTAGGGAATTAGTTCCTGGTGGCAACTGAAAGCTGGGGAGATGAAGATGCATGTTGGAACTGGGCACGTCATCTTAGCTATGCCAGTAGGAGGACTCTGACTTACTTTACAGAATAAATATATTTTTTTAGAAAATGTATTTGTTGTTCCTGAATTAAAGAGGAACTTAATTTTTGTAAAGTGTTTATTGGAACAAAATTATACTATTTTCTTTGATGTAAATAAAGTGTTTATTTGCAAAAATGGTATCAATATTTATTCTGCTAAGTTGGAAGATAATTTGTATGTGCTAAGACCGTTAGCAACTAAAGCCCTCTTGAACACGGAAATGTTTAATACTGTGATAACTCGTAATAAAAGACTTAAAATTTCTCCTAAAAAATGCTCGTATTTGACATTTAAATGTTAGAATAAATCAATCTCAATAGGATTGAGAGATTGGTTAAGAATTGACTTATAAGCGAGTTAGAAGAAAATTGTTTACCTGTGTATAGTCATGCCTTGAAGGAAAAATGACTAAAAGATCTTTCACTGAAAAAGGTCATAGAACTAAAGAACCCTTAGATCTTGTACATTCAAACCTCTGTGGTTCGATGAATGTTAAAGTAAGAGAAGGGTTTGAATGTTTCATCACTTTTACTGATGAATATTCAAGATGTGGGTATGTTTATTTAATGCAACAGAAATATGAAGTTTTTGAAAAGTTCAAAGAGTTTAAGGTTGAAGTTGGAAATGTTTTAAATAAAATAATTAGGACATTTCGATCTGATTGAGGTAGAGAGTTTTTGGATCTTACATTCAAGAATTATTTGATAGAACATGAAATAGTATCTCAACTCTCAGCATCTGGTACACCTTAGCAAAATGGTGTATCAGAAATGATAATCGAACCCTGTTGAACATGGTTCGGTCTATGATGAGTTATGGGTTATGTAATACAATACAACTTATATTTTGAACTGTGTTCCATCCAAGAATATTACGATAACACCTTTGGGATTATAGAATGGTCGTAAAGGTAGTTTACGCAATTTCAGAACCTGGGGTTGCCAAACATATATGCTTTAGGCAAATCCTAAGAAATTGGAACATCGTTCAAAATTGTGCCTATTTGTAGGCTACTCTAAAGGAGTGAGAGGTGGTTACTTCTATGATCCTAAAGAAAATAAAGCATTTGTGTCAACAAACGTTACATTTTTAGGAGAGGACTACATAAGGGAGCATAAAAAGATTGTGTTTAATGAACTTTCCACACTAAACCTTCAACAAAATTTGTTGAAGAACCCAAGACCTCAATAAGAGTTGTTGAAATTGGTTCATCTTGTAAGTCAAATCCATCTTAACTGTTGAGGAGGCCTCGACATAGTGGGAGGGTTATGAACCCATCTATCCATTATATGGGTTTAACAAAAATCTTAGATTGGGAGCTGACGAAGATGTTGAGGATCCATTATCTTACAAGAAGGCAATGGAGGATGTTGACAAAGATGAGTGGATCAAAGCTATGAATCTCATAATGGAGTCTATGTATTTTAATTTTGTTTGGGATCTTGTAAATCAAACTAATGGTATTAAACCTATAGGTTGCAAGTGGATCTACAAGAGAAAACGGGGTGCTAATGGGAAGGTGCAAACCTTCAAGGCTAGATTTGTGGCAAAGGGTTATACCCAAGTTGAGGGAGTCGACTATGAGAAGACTTTCTCATCTGTTGTCATGTTGAAGTCTATCTGGATCCTCCTGTCCATTGTCTCATATTATGACTATAAGATTTGGTAAATGGACGTCAAGACTACTTTTCTGAATGGCAATCTTGAGGAGACCATTTATATGGAGTAGTCTGAGGGATTCATAATCTAAGGACAAGAGCAAAAGGTTTGCAAGCTTAATCGGTCCATTTATAGATTGAAGCAAGTTTCTAGATCTTGGAACATGAGATTTGATACTGTGATCAAATCTTATGGCTTTGATCAAAATGTTGATGAGCCTTGTGTTTACAAGAGAATCGTCAATATTTCAGTAGCTTTTCTAGTGCTGTATGTATACGATATCCTACTATTGGGAATGATGTAGGTCTTCTTACTTAAATTAAAAATTAGCTAGTGACCTAATTCTAAATGAAAGATTTGGGAGAGTTATATTGAGTTATATTGTCTAAGGAACATTGTCCTTAGACACCTCAAGAGGTTGAAGAAATGGGACAGATCTCATATGCATCAGCTATTGGCAACCTGATGTATGTGATGTTATATAGTAGACATGACATCTACTATGCGTGTGGGGATAGTCAGTAGATATCATTATAATCCAGATTTTGATCAATGGACTGTCGTTAAGAACATCCTTAAGTATCTATGGAGAACGAGGGACTACATGCTCGTGTATGATTCTAAGGATTTGATCTTTACAAGATACACGGACTCTGATTTCAAAACTAATAAGGATTCTAGGAAATCCAGATAGCTTCGAAGCACAATGTTGCTGGTTCGTTTACAAAAGCCTTCACGGCTAAGGTGTTTGAGGGTCACATGCAGAGTATGGATCTACGAGACAAGCCACCTTTATGTTGGGTTTTATGTCCTAAAACTCGTGGTATTTAAACAATTGAGCTTATTCTGACAATTCAATAAAGGTGTTATTGAATAGATCTATTGCTTGAATAGAAATCCAATAAACCTAAAAGTCCCCTGACTATTGAATGAGTACTTGAACTTTATGTGGAGACATAAAGGTGGATCAGGTTCGAGTAAATAATCAAAATGATCTATAGTATATGGATAAGGTCGGGTGTCTTATTCTGGTAACACTATTGGATACGGCCTGCTCTGTAGTTGTTACAAGGAGTTGTAAACTGCTACAAACGAAGCGATCCTAATTCGTTCATGTTGGACATGAGGAGTGAGGGTGTCCTTGTGCAAAAGAGTTTGTACAAGATCGGACCACGAAATGAGTCACTCTTACTTTATAACGCTGTTTACTATTTAAGACTGACTATTTCAAAACGATGACCTAAGTAACTTGACCTTAATCCTGAGCTAACTATGAACTCCTGTGAACAGAAATCAAGTGTATGATTTCAACTGCCACATCTCTACATAGTTCACACCATGAGATTCATATGACGCTTCGTGTCACCCTGGGAGTGACCTCCCTACAGAGAGCAGATGTATGCGTCAATACCAAGGTGAACGGAGGAAGTAGTTCATAGTAAGTAGGTGAAGGAAATGTGTCAACATATTCTGCGGTCTCCTCCATTAGTCTGAACTATGAGATTCCTATATTGCGCCTGCTGGTTAGCTTTAAGCGGCTCTTTGCTAGTCGTTCAACAACGACTATCCCCATGGAGGGTTGTAACATAAAATTCGGAACAACCTAGGCTTCAGTAACATGAATAGGGTTTTGTAGTTCCGTCTTGGGTATTGTTTTTTATTTTCAGAGTGATACTCATCCGTTCTATAGGGTCCGAAAATGGCGGGTCTACACTTACAGAATTATTAGTTGTTAATAATGTCTGACCAAAAGCGATACCTAAATGACTATCAGAATATGAATTATTCTGGAGGTAGTATTTAGTCAAGAATGTCTTGATGTAGTATCATTGCAAAAGAATAATCTTGGATAAATTATTAAAATTTCTAAAACTTGATTGGATATTTAATTTCAGAATGAAAAGCTCATTAATACAAGTGTTGGCAACAGATAAATTCATTGGGGATAACTATGTGAATTGGAAATCAAATCTGAACACGATACTTGTGATAGACAATTTGCAGTTTGTCTTAACTGAGGATTGTCCTCCCATTCCTAGCTCTAACATAAAACGAAATGTTTGGGATGTAAATGATAGATGGGTCAAGGTTAATGATATAGCTTATGCTTATATCCTTGCCAGCTTATCTGATGTGTTGACAAAAGAAGCATGAGGATATGAGTACTGCCAAAGAGATTAGGGAATCTCTACAAGGGATGCCATTAAGTATGTTTACAACAGTCGCATCAAAGTGGGAACCTATGTTTATGAACATGTCCTAGACATGATGGTCCACTTTAATATGGCAGAAGTAAATGGTGTTGTCGTGATTGAGAGAAGTCAAGTTGGTTTTATTCTAGAATCTTTTCTGAAAAATTTTCTGCAATTTTGAATGCATTAATGAATAAAATTTGACTACTCTGCTGAATGAGCTACAGGCTTATCAGACAATGTTGAGAACAAGGGGTCTGATGCCAAAAGTAAATGTTACTACTGTCGAGAAGTGAGGAATGTCCTCCAAGCCTGAAGTTGCTTCCTCTTCAAAGAGTAAGAGTATTTTTGTGAAGAAAGACAAAGGGAAAGGGAAGAAAAAGCCTACTGGATTGAAAGGCAAGGATAGCACTGCAAAGGGAAATGTTTCTACTTTAACGATGAAGAGTACTAGAGGAGACACTGCCCTCAATATCTTGTCGAGAATAGAGCAGAGAAAAGGTAACCAGGCTAACTTGACCCTGGGACCATTTGCTCAGCTCATCCAGTGGGAGAAGTTGCTACTTGGTTTTAATTGTTAAAACTTATAAAGAACAAATTGTATTTATTTTTGTGATAAATGAAATGTTCATTTTCAAAAATTATGTTTGTTCTAGCAACCTCTATTGAGAATCAAATTATTAAATGCCATTTGTAGATATTCAGATATCTAAATGGCCAGATCAAAGTATAGAAAGTTTAAAGATTTCTATATCTGACTGTTAACAAAGAGTAGTTGAGACAGGTCAGATGCGTCTTGCTCAAAGAGTTGGGAGTACCTCAATGTAGTGGGAGGAAAGTGTACTTCCTGGCCATTATTGAGATTAAGATGCAATTCCCTTATAGTTTTACCTAAAGCCTATTGTATACTAAAAGGTTTACAATAATTATCTCGACTAAAGTGTGAGAATTACCTACTAGGACTAGGAATACCAGATAACCTAGGGCAAGTGGGAGAAATATCAAGTATAGAAATACCAAATGGTAAAAGATGGGTATAGAATGCCCTAGTTTATTATATTTCTCTATAAAACTCAGAAACTCGGTCTTATATATCGGATGTATTAGTTACCACTGGAGTTTTAGTCCAAGTGGGATTTTGTTGGGTTTTATGTCCTAAAACTCGTGGTATGTAAACAATGGAGCTTATTCTGAAAATTCAATAAAGGTGTTATTGAATAGATCTATTGCTTGAATAGAAATCCAATAAACCTAAAAGTCCCTTGACTATTGGATGAGTACTTGAACTTTATGTGGAGACATAAAGGTGGATCAGGTTCGAGTAAATAGTCAAAATGATTTACAGTACATGGATAAAGTTGGGTGCCTTATTCTAGTAACACTATTAGATACGGTCTGCTCTGTAGTTGTTACAAGGAGTTGTAAAGTGATACAAACGAAGTGATCCTAATTCGTTCATGTTGGACATGAGGAGTGGGGGTGTCCTTGTGCAAAAGAGTTTGTACAAGATCGGACCACGAAATGAGCCACTCTTACTTTATAACGATGTTTACTGTTTAAGACTGACTATTTCAAAGCGATGACTTAGGTAACTTAACCTTAATCCTGAGCTAACTATGAACTCCTGTTTATCTGGGATTGACGGGAGAATAGACGACATATTATTTTTATTTTTTTTTGTTATAAAAAAAGTAAAAATCGTATAATTTCATTCAATTATCAAAAAGTTATCTTTAATTATAATAAGTTATTATTATAATGAATAATAAAATAGTAATTGTAATTATAGTTAGAAACTCAAAATTAGAAATTATATAGTGACACATTTTTTTATTATTTTGATTCTAGAATTTCTAATTCTAGAATATATAAATTCTTTTATTTTATTCTAGATTCTATTCTAATCCTTAGAATAGATTCAAATAATCTATCATGATTCTAATGAATCATGATAAGTTGTTTCCTTGAATTCAAAAATATTCCTATTTTCCATTATTCAAATCAATTATAAAGATTCGAAATCAACAAAAAAAAATAAAATAAAAAGTAAGTGGACCTAACCTGTTGAATCATGACTATATCCACTATTCTGTTATTCAAATTCGATAAGGATTAAATTAGAACAGTGGATCTTTTTTATTTCATTTTCATATTTATTTGGACTCCACACATAGGAATCTGTCGATATTTCCGATTAAATCCTCTTGTTTGTAGACGTTCTATAGGAAAAAATGGATATTTCCCTTTCTCCACAGAGAAACATTTATTCCAAGTCACAACATATGAGCCGTTTAAAAATATCTTTCTTTGATTCCAAAACAGAAGATAACAGAGGATAAGATCAATTTCTATCTCTATAAAAAAGATAGATTATATATCAGATCACGGCTCCATGTGCCAAATATTTCCATATTGATATTTTTGTTCCAACAATGTGACGAAGAATGGAGACGAGAACGATACTTTCATTTACAGTATTGAGTTCATAATATTGATCTAGGTCAGGTTATGGATCAATCAAAAAATGATTTTTATATTCGAAACCCATTAGAAAGAAGGGACAATAGAAATCATACAGAAATGATAGACTCGAAGGCCCTGAAAATACTATGAGGTGTTCGAAAATGGTTGAAGTTAGTTGAATAGGAGGATCACTATGACTATAGCCGTTGGTAAATTTACCAAAGAGGAAAATGATTTATTCGATATTATGGATGACTGGTTACGGAGGGACCGTTTCGTTTTTGTCGGTTGGTCCGGTCTATTGCTCTTTCCTTGTGCCTATTTTGCCGTCGGAGGTTGGTTTACAAGTACAACCTTTGTAACTTCATGGTATACCTATGGATTGGCAAGTTCCTATTTGGAAGGATGCAACTTCTTAACCGCCGCAGTTTCGACTCCTGCTAATAGTTTAGCCCACTCTTTGTTGTTACTATGGGGTCCTGAAGCACAAGGAGATTTTACTCGTTGGTGTCAATTAGGTGGTCTATGGACTTTTATTGCTCTCCACGGTGCTTTGGGACTAATAGGTTTCATGTTACGTCAATTTGAACTTGCTTGATCTGTTCAATTGCGACCTTATAATGCAATCGCATTCTCGGGCCCAATTGCTGTTTTTGTTTCTGTATTCCTGATTTATCCACTAGGTCAGTCTGAT